>NC_042997.1:143390032-143482532 GCF_006345805.1 Octopus sinensis | reverse complement strand
TATAAATTGAGATAGGAGTTGCAAATTCAACCCTCCATGGGATAACATATATCCAATATACTGCTAGTGAAGTACCCAACAAAGTTAATACATAAATGTTAAGAATTGCGATGCAATTAATTCATTTACTGTATTACATTGGCAAAGGTAAAATTATTTTTACCATAAATTAATAATACAAAATAAGAAAATGGAGAAATACATCTAAATCATTTATCAACTACCAGATAATACCCAATCATATACTTTATTAGACCACTACATAAGAACATTAGGGTTAAACATAAAAATATATAACAAAACAGCGTACATGAATGAGTAATACAATACGAAAAGTACAATCATTATAAGAGGGTATAAATAAATAAATATAAATAGATATAAATATAAATATACACTATATCTTACAGCTGTTTCGGCCATGTAGATAAATATGCCTCATTTTACCTATATTAGCCATGTATAGTATGCCAATATGAAGTTAAAATTGAGACATTCACAAAGATATCTTAAGGCCTCTTCGGAGATTCTAAAGTATAAATCAAATTATATATATACTCATATAAGTGTGGGTACATACCCATAATAAATCATTTATATATATATATATATGAGTGCATATACTCATATTCTTATACATACACATATATATATACATAATAATACAAATAATATAAATCAATAAAATATATATATATGTTCCATATTCAATGTTTTTCAACTTAATATTAAGATATTACAACGTAGAGAACATAGACATATTCATACTTCAATGCAGATATATAGAGTCAGTATTACCTTATATTAATTTACAAAAAGTCATTAATGTTAATATCAATACTGTTATCAATATCATTAATGCTACCAATACCATTGTTCTTATTTCCAATAACATTAATACTAATAAAACAATACATATATCACATAATTAGCAATATGATATTGGTAGCATTAATGATATTGATAACAGTATTGATATTAACATTAATGACTTTTTGTAAATTAATATAAGGTAATACTGACTCTATATATCTGCATTGAAGTATGAATATGTCTATGTTCTCTACGTTGTAATATCTTAATATTTCGAGCATTTAACAACAATATGCGCTTTCGATAAAACAGTTGCTCCCGCAAAGCAAATTAAATTTGGGGTTTTGCAGAGGGTCAAAACTGGTAACACAAACAAAGAAAACAAACAGGAAGGGCTGCTAAGCCTAAACGAGGTTGTGGTGGCGAACGCGTAAATCAAGCTTGGACAGGAGACAAACAAGAATACGCCTTCCTTGTTCCAGCTAAAACGGAGAGGAAAAAAGAAACACAAGAAGAAAGAAAGATGGCCGATGGTCACGTGGGAGCCACGTGAGCAATGGAGGAGAAGTGAGGGAGAGAGTGACAGAGTAATAGGATAGAATAGTGGAAGAAGAGGAGGTAAAAGAATAAGAAAGAGAAAGAGAGAAAAACAAAAGAGTAAAGAGATCGTATAGAGTGTGCATCAAAATTATTAAGACAAAACTTACTTGGAAGAGGATGCATGTATATATATAGGTGCCATGCTGTAAGACTGAACTCAGAACCATGAGGTTTGGAAACAAACTTTTTACACACAGCCCACACAGCCACTAGAAAACAAAATCGTTTTGAAACTTGGGAACAGAGTCTCGAATTTCAAGTTAAGAGCCAATTGACTCTACCAATTTCAATACTTGAAATCTAGTTTAGTTAATCGACTTTGGAAGTATGAATGACAAAGCTGATCTCCTTTGGATTTGAACTCAGAACGTAATGCGCCCGAACAAATAACGCAAAGCATTATTATATGCGATACTTGAGTTCAAATTCCGCCGAGGCCGACTTTGCCCTTCATCCTTTCGTGGGCGATTAAAATTAGTACCAGTCACGCACAGGGGTCGATGTAATCGACTTACTCCCTTCCCTAAGCTGCCCTTGTGGAAAAAATTTAAAATCGTTATTATATGCGATGCTGTAACGATTCTGCCACGCCGAGCAAAATACCTTACTTCATTTCGTTGTTTTCCTTTTCAGCTTCTTTTACTTATTTCCTTCATGAAGTTGCGGCCATGCTGGAACACCGCCTTGTACGGTTAGTCGAACAGGTCGACCTCAATGCATGCTTTAAGCCTGGTACTTCTATTTGTCGCGTTTAAAGAACCACTAAGTTATGGAACGTAAACAAACGAACACCAGTTTTCAAATGGTAGTGGAGGACCAACAAACACAAGGACATACATATGCATTCACACACACACACACACACGTATGCATGCATACACACATAGATATATATGATGGGCTTCTATACAGTTTTCATATAAGTGTGTGAATGTATGTGAATTTGTATACACTTAACACACATACGCGTATGCACCCACACACGAGATTAAGCATTTGGACGCCCGCCTTGTCCCCCTTCAGACCCCTACTGGTACTCCGTCGCTTACGACGATGACGAGGGTTTCAGTTGATCCGATCAACGAAACAGCTTGTTCGTGAGATTAACGTGCAAATGGCTGGGCACCGTGCAGACATGCGTACCCCTTCACATACTTCTCAGGGAGATTCAGCTTGACACAGAGTGTGACTAGGCAGACCCCTTGAAATATAGATACTACTCATTTATCTACCAGCTGAGCGGACTACACACATAACAACATCACCTAAACTCCACATTTGCTGGCTGTTACAACTCATAGCTTTAAGAGAGAAGAGAAATAACTTTCGTTTGAAACCCCAACCTTTAGTTGCCTCTCGCGTCTTCGTTTCGACTTTTTCACAGTACCCACAAACCCGATGTACCACTTCGTCACCTCCAATAACAGAAAGAAGTCGCCATTTTTTCCATATTATCACTCTGGCGATCGTGGTTCTTAGATAACTATCTGTCTGATTATCTACTATCTTCTGTGAATTTAATTATTAAGATCAGCTGAAATGGATCTATAATACTGTGTACTTTGATTAATATGCCCATTCTATTGACAAATATATGAGTGACTATATTTTTGGTGTATAGATCCTTAAATAACTGTGTCTGTGAGTTCAAATGTTTTAATATTCTTAATATTGAGTATAAATGCTTCAACTTGTTATTATATAATCCATTTTAACATCCAATCAGCTTCATTTCATTTATATGATAACATTTATTGAACTTAGTTTAATAAAGTCTGATATTGATTATTTCTTTGTGTGTGTATGTGTGTGTATAAACATGTCTTGTATTTGTTTACGTATATGAATGCATGTATATGTGTGCGTATGTGTATGTGCGTGTGTGTGCATATATATATACATATATATATATATATATAGATATATATATATATATAGATATATATATATATATACACAGATACATATATACATATGCATATATATATATATATATATATATATATATATATATATATATATATATGCATAAACGTTTATACATGTGTATTTATACATATTCTACACACACACACATATATATACACATATATTTATAAACATATATATTAATACGTGCACATATGTATGTGTATGTGCGTGTGTGTGCATATATATATACATACATATATATATACACCATATATATAATATATATATATATAATATATATATTATATGCCTATATTGATACATACGTAGCAAGTATGTACAGAAGTGGATACATATATGCATATATTAATACATGCATGTATATATATATTATATATATATATATAAATATGTGTATATACACATGCATATATATATATATGTCTATATTTAAGCATATATATATATATATATATATATATACACAGATACATATATACATATGCATATATATATACATATATACATATATATATATATATATATATATATATATATATATATATATTATATATATATATATATATATATATATACATATAAAGAATATGAGGGGTTTAGTTCACTTGTGATCTAAACGAATAGGTACCCTGGGTAAGTTTCTGGGATAACCCAAGTGGTTGGTTAGCATGTCCATGCACTAGGTATTCCATGTCATCAAAGACAAGGAATAAAATGGAAGAATAAAGGAGGAAAATAAAAGAATAAAAAGTAGCTTGAAGAATATAGACAGAATTATGTTCACAGCTCATCTTTTTCCAGAGGAAATGTATGTTAGTCGGTACTTCCATGAACTAAAAAGCTAAAAACCTGCAAAATTCTGTCTCTTCATGGAAGTACCGACTAACATCCATATCCTCTGGAAAAGGATGAGTTGTGAACGTTATTTTCCTGCCTATACTCTATTAACAACTTTTACTCTTTATTCTTCTATTATATTTCTTATAAACTATGAATTTTATTCCCTGTAAAATATTCATACTTTGTTTCTGATGACATGGAGTGCCTAGTACATGGACATACTAACCAACCACTTGGGTCATCTCAGAAACGGCCGTAAGACTTCTAATTCACCTTACCCTAATAAAATCATTCTAAATGACTTGAGATACTCGTTTTGCCTTGGTTTTCATTCTTCTTCTCATATTATATATAATATATATATAATATGAGAAGAAAAATGAAAACCAAGGCAAAACGAGTATATATATATATAATATATATATATATATATATATATATATATATATATATTATATATATATATATATATATATATATATATATATATATAAGGGTTTGTTTGATTCTGTATAGAGTAATATATTATTCAAAAGAATTCCAACTGTTTTTTATGTTTTATTTATATTCTTATAATATTAATGTAGGATATAGAATATATAGTATATATAGTAAAATGAAATGAAGTATTGATTGTCTTATTGAATAGATGAAATACTGAATATCCTGTCACCACCTGAGACCTTGAAGACTGCTTAAATGTAAGACAGCATACTAGTCCCTCAATATTTGATATTCAATATTTCGTCTATTCAATAAGACAATCAATACTTCATTTCATTTTACTATATATACTATTTATACTATATATTCTATATCCTACATTAATATCATAAGAATATAAATAAAACATAAAAAACAGAGTTGGAATTCCTTTGAATAATATATATATATATATATATATATATAGATATATATATATATATATATATATAATATATATATATATTATATATATATATATATATATATATATGTTTATATATGTATGTATGTATGTATGTATGTATGTATGTTTGTGTGTGTGTATATTATATATATATATATATATATATATATATAAAATATACATATGTATTCACATAAGTATGTGTGTGCTATGTGGGGAGGGGTATGTATAACATAGAACCATTGTGAAACTGTATATGTATAGATGTGTGAACCTGAGCCACCTTTTATTTATTCCATAAAAAAAACAACATTAATGATATCACTTTAATTATATTTCCTTAATTATGTCTTCTTAATTACACCTCCTGAAAAAAGGAAGCCTTTCTCCTTATAAAATATACCCACATCAAAACATTTCTTTAACAAAATACATTTTGAACTAAATATTTTTTAACGAAAATATTATCCAAAATTAATAATAGATTAAATTGGGGATTATAAATAAAGTTTTTTATAGCTCTTGAGGTAAGAAGATAATTTGAATACCTACTCCTTAACACAACGTATTAAAATTTATATTAAACACGAATAATTTTAAAATATACTCAAATAAGTAAGCCGTATTTAATATGAAAATTTAAAACGCAAATTTAGCTTACGAATTCGTTGAAGATTAAAGTGAAATTATTGTACTCAATGTACCTTTTGAATTATAAATTTATAATCTACATTACGGCAACCTTCAGCTACTTTCAATATTCTATTGCCGATATCTATTTGGGGAAAAGTATGGAAACATGTATATATTTTCCATGACTACACTAAAGTAAATATATTCTTTTAAAACATTCGCATCGAATTTACATTCTTCCATAATAAACCTTAGACGGAATCAAACTGCTCTCAATCGAAGATCCAAAACCGCTCGTAGTAAAAACTCGCTTCCCTCAGGAATTAACGGGCAAAATCTTCTCGTTTTATAGCTAGTGTACAAACGCTAGGCTAGTCCATCACGTAAAAGGGTGGACGGTCCAAGTAAAGTTAAATGGATTTGACCATCAGTGGTTAACCAAAATGAGTAGCTAAAAGTTAAAAGCCACAATGTGGGTAGCTAACGTTCAAGAGTGATCATGCTTCTGCTACGACTACCCTTTCACCAGAGAAATAACCGATGAGGGCAAGAAGCGAAAACCAGAAAAGCGGCAGCCAGGAGAAAAATATACAACAAATGTTAACAAAAATCTACATGCGAAAAAGAAAAAAAGCATGAGCAAAAAGTGTCCAATAAAAATGAACAATACTTCAAATGTGAAAATATAGCCAAAAGTTCATATTGATGGCTGAAAATGTTAATAACAGTTCACGATAAAATCTTTAGAAAATTGCTGTTATCTCTAGCAACAGCAAAAATCAAAAAAGCACGTGAAAAAAACAATGACAGTAAATTATGGGTAACAGTCAAATGTCTTGAAAATTTCAAAATGTATTGTATAGAAGAGTATCAGTGTATCAAAAGTGAAAAATTTGCATAAAATGTCAAACCAGTGTTAAAAAATTTAAACTGAACAATTTATAGGAGTGCAAAAGAAATAATTAGTAATAATATGTATGTACTAATTTGGCAGGCCAATGAACTCTCCACCCACTCCTAATAACACGAGTTGAAGGTGATGTAGGTGAAAGTGCAGAATTTGTAAGTGTCGTGTTTGCGGGTGGAGTAAATTGTTGTTGTTCAGTAGATGACTCAATAAATGCTTGTTTAATGCGATCAATATTTACAGTTTGTTGTCATTAACATCTGTAGTCAAGCCATCTTGGAAATCTTCAGCACGCATGCGCAGAGTTGGATTCTTCCGGGAGGCCTGCCGGAAATTCCCTCATGCGCATGCGCAGAAAACTAGTAGCAGCAAAATTTCCCTCGTATCGGCCTCTCGAACGCTGACAGCCGAACACGCTGCCACCTCGTGGCGTTATTACGCTATGCTTGAACGGACAGGATTTGGCTCACTCCACTTGACTACTGCGACGAGCTCCTAGGCTGCCGATTCGCCCTGAAGAAGAATATATATATTGCGAATCCAGAATAAAAATATTTATGCTGTTGAAGTTAATCGGAAGTCTTGACTCTTTCCTTCGATTAATATTTTAATGTAAAGGATGAGAGCTGCACCCATCCAGTGTTACAGGCCTTTCATCCTGTTACACATCTTATACCATAAATTTCGATTTCACTTAAAGAACTCTGTATGGACCACTGTAAGAAGGTTGCAGAGATTGTTTAACAAGATCGTTGCGAATAAAAACATGAGCGCATGAACGGATATCAGGAGGCACAAAAGATTTGATAGACTCTAGTAACCAAAGGAGGCAATTCTTTCATGTAATTCCGTAAACGATGTATGTAATCAGCCGGATCGGAAATTTGTTCAGGAGTTGCAGGTATGATCATCTGACCAGATAAAGAAAGTAGGGAGCCGTAGAGAAGTTTCGCCGGAGAAAAACTTACGTCTTCCTTAACAACAGAGCGAAGTCCTAACAGAACAACTAGTAATGCTTCCATCCATCTGTCTGAATGGGGGTGAACATGTAAAACAAATTTTATCTGATGATGAAATCTTTCTATCATTCCATTAGTCATGGGGCGGTAAGCAGTTGTGCGGATTCCTAGTAATTTTGAGAGCTCAGCAAAAGTATTTGATTCGAACTATCGACTACAATCAGTAGTGATAGTTAGTTGAAATCCGAACCGCCAGAACCAGCCAGCTATGAGAGCCTTCGCAAGTGTAAGGGCTGAGATATCCTTGATCAGAATGGCTTTAGGCCATCTTGAAAAACGATCGATGCAGGTCAACAAATATAAGTAATCTTGTATTGGTGGCAAAAAGCCAACGATATCAACATGAATGTGCTTAAAGCGTGAGTCTGAGATGGCAAAAGTACCCAAAGGTGCCCGAATATGACGTTGCACTTTAGACTTCTGGTACGAAATACAGGTTCGCGCCCAGCTCCGAATATCCTTTCTCATACTGGGCCAAACAAAACAACTAGAAATCAATTTAACCGTTGCTGAGACAAATTATGGCGCACCGAAAATACAGTTAGTCTGTGCCCCTTAGGAACATAAGATCGAGATACACCGGTAGATACGTCACACCAGATAGAAGAATCTGAAGAAAATAATGGTAACAGCCGGAGGCCCATAGAGTGAGAATTCAGTAAGAATTCAGTAAGAGGACAGATAGTCTCTGTACAATGAGGAATGAATTAATGAGATCAAGAGATTAATAAGACCAAGAAATTCGCGTAACTTCTGTAATAAAGTAGGGACAGGGAAATTGCGAATAGCTTCAATTTTAGCTGGTAATGAACGTATGCTGTCCTTGTAAATCGAATGTCCTAGAAAAGTGAGAGAAGAAATGCCGAACATGCATTTACTAGCATTAATAATGATACCATATTTCGTCAGACGAGTAAAAGGTTGCTATAAGTGTGATAAATGTTCTCCTTCGGTAGAACTAGCTATCAAAAGATCGTCGATGTAAGTGAAGATAAGATTTTAAACCACGAGTTACTTCATCCATGAAGCGTTGGAAAGTGCTGGCGGTTTCGTAAACCAAACGCAAATGCATAAATTCGAAAAGGCCAAAAGTAGTAGTTAAGGTGGTCTTAGGTATGTCGGACGGTTCAGCTGGATCTTGGTTATAAGCTCACCCCAAATCGATTTTAGAGAAGATGGTACAGCCGTGTAAAGATGACGAAAAATCATACAAATGGGGTATCGAATAATGGTCCGGAACTGTCATAGCATTCAAACGTCGATAATCTCCACAAGTTCCTCAAACCGATCAATTTTTCTTTGAAACAAGATATAACGGAGAACACCAGTTACTACTGCAAGAACGAATTATCCCTAAAAATGGAGGATAGAAGGTTAGAAAAACCTGACGAATAGTATCAAAAATTCCGGTTACAATTATGCTCAAATCCATTTTATAGCTGGTGTACAGACGCTAATCTAGTCCATCACGTTAAGGGGTGGAAGGTCCAAGTAAAGCTAAATGGACCTGACCATCACGTGATGAACCAAAATGTAAAAAGCTAGAATGTGGGTAGCTACAGTTCAAGAGAGATCATGCTTCTACTAGATAATGTTTCTTGAAAGGGGATACTATACATTTTATAGAGAGTTCTATATAAGGTAATGTATGACATGCAGTCATATATATATGTGTGTGTATGTGTGTGTGTGTGTATTATGTATGTATGTATGTATGTATGTATGTATGTATGTATGTATGTATGTATACACACGCGTACATATAGATGTGTGTGTACATATACATACACACACACACAGAGGCACACATACACACACAGTGAGAGAAGGGGAGAAGAAAAACACGCTAATTCATAAATTCCCTTCACCAGCTGTAAGTTCTAGATATCATTGTGATTTCAATGTTTTTTGACAGGATCACTCAGTTTAGCAGTATCAGCTATTAGGGACGAATGAAGCCACTAGAGACTAAAATTACAAACGGGAATAATAACAATAAATTATGAGAATATACGGAAATCATATAAGTCGATAACACAAAAAGCAAAGGATAAAACAAAGCTTTATCCAAGTTGAAAAGGCTAAAATATGAGTGTTTAAGAAGTAACGCTTAACGGAAACTTAGTTTAAGATCTTTCGACCTGGGCAGAAATAGAAAACACGAAACTAGTGAAGCAAAAGACTTTCGACTCGTTATGCGATCAAAGTTGAAAAGTCAGACCGAAGAAAACAAGTGATGAGTAATAAACGTATTGCTACCTTCTGGGTAAAAGAGAAGCGAGTAGAAAGAGAGAGGGAAAGGTGAAGAAATAAATATAAACAGCAGTAGGGACAGTAGAAAAGAGAGTCATAGTAAAAAGAGTGAAAACAAAAGTGAACAACAAAAACCAAATGGACACAAACTCGTAAACTCCCTTCATCAGCCCTTCGACAAGACGTCATTGGGATTTCGGCACCTTTTCACATAATCACGCCATCAAACTATGTCAATAGTATTGAAGCTATTATGGCCAATGATCACAAACCAGAAGATTAACAGGAACAAATATGATTGTATAGATAAGATGACAGAAAAATTAAAGAACAAAGTAAAAGACTGAGACAAGATATAAGAGTGCAAGACTAAAATGAAAATCACATGTGTAAAGCGTATGTATGTATGTGTCTGTCTGTCTGTATGTCTGTATGAATGTGTCTGTCTATATGTATGTATGTATGTATGTATGCATGTATGTATGTATGTATGTATGTATGTATGTATTATGTATGTATTATGAATGTATGTATATATGTATGTCATTATTCAGTTTATTTCAAGATTTCTTCCCAGTAGAGGAAGAACTGGTTTCTAACCTAGATTCAAGGCTCCTTCATCGGAATTTCAACATCAACAACAGGGTATTTTTGTTTATAAGTACGTATGTATGTATAAGTGCAGATTTGTATGTTTTATGTATGTATTCTCATGCATATAGTTACATATCTAGATATGCTCATATATATATTTAAATGATAAACTTCTAGGAAGTTTTACAGATTTTTACAGTTCCAGTGATGGGTTGGATCTGTAGTCTTCAAATTAGCTTTCACTTTTCTGGTTTTGAGAAGCCTAATTTCTCAAGATTGGTATTTAGGCAGTGTGTTACATATCCCAAGGCACAAATAATTACAGGTATAAACCTGAACTTGTAATCTGGATAGAATAACTTTAGATTTCTCAATAGTTCAGCATAGGTGTTCTCTTTTTCATTGATCTTCGGCTTTATGTCAACTTCCGTTAGGCAGCTAATTTCCACAACTGTGCACACTTTCTCTTCTCTTATCCCAAATCATTATATCAGGTCTGTTGTGCTTACATTTTATTGAGGTCATTCCACCAGTATTTCTTTTTATTATGAGTGACTATGACTTCTACCATATTGTGGGTTCTTATTTCTTTGTCCTCGGGATTATCCTTCTGACGGATTTCATTACAGAGTGTCCTAGTTACAACATCATGTCTCATCGGTCGATAATACCGTAATGACATTTCCGGACAACTGCTTATGATGTGTGTGATATCTTCAGCGTGAACGCCACAAAGTCTGCATCGGTTGTCATATTCAACTGCTTTTCCTGCATGCTTCAGGCATAGATATCGCTTGATTTTTAACACTTCTGTGAACATCACTGTTATGTGTAACATACTATGGTTGGCTATTGCCGATAAAGGCAATGAAAGAATGTAGGTCCCTAGCAGATCTAAAAAGCCACAGTCATCTTGTTTGTGTTTAAGAGAAACAATCAAGCAAGTGCATTGCTCCAAATTGAGTTGCAGCTATCATGCACGTATGTTGACATTCTATTTTGCTGAGCTTAATAAACTTGTTCGTTTATATACATGGTGTTGTAGAAGGATTGCGACCACCCCCAAGTAGCTAAAAATAGACTGATACATTGCTATAAAATAAAGACCTATCAAATTGATAAGAGCAATTGATGGGAAGCAGTTCACTGTGAGCAGTTGATAGAGAGCGTTTAACCTAGCATAATAGTAATCGTTGTACGTCGTGTAAATACTTTCTTTCCCACCCTCCGCTTCTTTAAATTATATATCCTGGTGTTGGATATATAATTTAAAGAAACGGGGGTAAAGAAAGTATTTACACGACGTACAACGATTACTGTTACGCGAGGTTAAACGCTCTCTATCAACTGCTCACAGTGAACTGCTTCCCATCAATTGCTCCTACCAACTTGATAGTTCTCTATTTTATAGCAATGTATCAGTCTACTTTTAGTCACTTGGGGGCGGTCGGAATCCTTCCACAACAGAATGTATATAAACGAGCAATTTTATTAAGCTCAGCAAAGTAGAATGTTAGAGTAAACTTTCTTATCGTCGTGAATTAAAGTTAAACTTTGTCTTGTTCGCGTCCAAAACAGTTTGTATCACTGAAATAAATATTCGCTTAATTAACGATTTATTGTTATCTGTTTTGCCGTTAGATATAAATTTTGAGTGAACAGATTTTATAAAGAAATGTGCGTTATTATATCCTTATTACATTACACAACACAATCATAACATTTTTGTATAAACAATATATGCAATGTTTACATGATGCGTTGATAGCAAAGTTGTAGACGTTTTATACTTGTCAAACACTTTATTTTGCAATGTCATCTATGATGGATGATTCGTGTCTGGAGGAGTTAAAGCAATGCACTTTTCTAACGTTCAGCTTCTAGTTCTTGACATGAAAAAAATCGTTCTATTTTTGGTTTGATTTTATTAATTTCTATATTTACTTATTTATTTATCTATCTTTCATTCATTACAATATTTCTTTCCCTTCCATATTTTTCTTTACAGTCTTCATAACGATTTTTATTACAGACGATCAACCTTCAACTTTTTTCCTCAAGGGAATTTTTTAACCAATACTCTGCACTGTTATTTATAGCTTTATCTACTTAAGTTTCAACATGATTATGATTTACTACACTTCAAAGTAGTTTTTCTAAAAGTTTTCTGGACACTATTTTAAGATCAGTACCCTTGCCTAATAAAATTTTCGTCCAAGGAGAATGAAAGACTGAAATTTAAGTTAAATTGCTCACAATTACATCGTTACATCGTGTTAGCTATGACAATGTAATTATGTATGTACATACATAAAACTAAAAACTCGACTCCGTAGGTCACGAATGACCATGGGAGCATATACTTTATTTAAAGCAGCAGAAAATTCAACAAAACCTGTTACTCTGAGTTTCCCGTTGCCGTCCATGGGACAGTTTTTGTTAGAAACTGTCCGATGAACGGCAACGGGAAACTCAGAGTAACAGGTTTTGTTGAATTTTCTGCTGCTTTAAATAAAGCATATTACTCTACCACTGGAATTTGAGTATTCTTTTCTTCTACCTTGTTTCACATTTATGTGTTTACTCCGGTATATATATAGGTGAGCTAAGTTAGAGGTTATTACAACCGTCTAAGGGATATTTATATCCAATGAATCACTGGTGTATTACCTATATTTAATCATGAGCATTGATATAAATGCTCATAAATGATAGGTGATGGCAAAAATAAACTAGAATTTATCCATATTCAAGGAAAGCAGAAAATGGAGATAAAATTAATGAATAACAATAGATTTACATTAATCATCATTTATTAATTAATTACAAAAAGACAGAATCTCAAATTACAGCTGTTTCCGTTAGCGTGATTCTCAAGTTTAACCCCAACAATAATGATGATGATGATGGTGATGATGATGATGATGATGATGATGATGATGATGATGATGATGATGATGATGATGATGATGATGATGGTGGTGGTGGTGGTGGTGGTTATCATTGTAAGTAATTAGTTATATTAAATTGAATCAGGGAACTTCATCAGAGCGGAAAAGTAAATAAAATAAAAGTAAAAACAAAAAGAAGAAAAAGAAGGAGAAAGTGAGAACGGCGATAATTTATAGATGGCCCATGCTGACCTACTGTGAAACTTTCGACCGACTAGAATTTAGAAATCGAAAAAGGGGTAGTTATAATATTTAGTGGTACATTCCTATATACGGGGAGAAGGAGTGGGTTAAATATATAATAAATAAATGAGCAATTTCGTTAAGTCAAAAAATGAAATTAGAAAATAAGAAATATAATTAGATATATCAGTAGTTATAGAACTAAATAATAACAGCTGTCTATAATTTACTATTAATCGATTTCGTATGAATTTTATTTATTATTATAAGTAGGCAGTATACCTGAAATAACCCTGGGTCCGGAGTAGGACTGGTCTGGACAGTAAGAGGATACTATTGGTCAGTTAATTTTCAAAAACAAAAAGCTGGCCATGAAGAAACTGTTACTCGCTTGAGTAATAGTAAATTATAGTCAAATGTTATTATTTAGTTCAATAACTACCGGCATTTCTAATTATATTTCTTACTTTTCTATTTTATTTTTTTACTTTACCAAATTTCTCATTTAGTTATTATATATTTAACTCACGCCTTCCCTTTCGCAAGAACTAAAAATTTCATTTCTGCAGTGTAAAGATGTTAAGAATTTTTTTTAATATGATTCTTTTCTCGGCTAAACATAATCTGCATTTTCTGATGCTAATAAAGAATTGCTTGCACTTCTCTAAGATTTTCCACTTGATGTAGTACTCTGTGTTGTTGTTATATATATATAATGTATTGAGTATTAAAGGAAGTAGTGAGTACTTAGTATGAAAGATTAAGAAAATGAGAGAGACTGAAACAACGTGTTAACGATACAAGATACTTTATTCGACTGCCGTTGTTGTACAAGTTAATTGTTTTGGCCGGAAACAAAGTGAAAGTCCTTTTATCAAGGGAGACAATGGGCGACGTTGATTGTTCATGTTTGTTGTGATGATTATATAACATCTTCCTTTTTTTTTTTTTTTTTAATTTTTTTTTATATCATCTGTATCTACAGGGAATAATTATTCGTCGTCCACTTTTTGTGGTTTTATTATTTTGTAGTGTTGAATTCTGTAGTTGTGCTGTTTTTGTTTTTTCATGCGTGTTTGTTGACTTTGGAAATATATTTTCATAATCTAATTCTTCTGTTATGCGAACGTGTTCGTTTGTTTTAAGAATATGTTGTCTATTCGTTTGACTGTATTTCCTTCCTCTGTTATTACTAAGTATGAACGAGGTTGCTCTAGTTTTTTAATTATTTTGCCCCTTCTAAACCAATTGTTGTTAAACTTAATTCTAACCGTGTCGTGTGGTTTTAACTCTGGGAGTTCTGTTGTAATGTTTGATTTCTTCTTTTCGTGAGGCCTGATACCAATTTTGTCGTGTAATATGTTTGGGAGATTTGTTCGCAATGTTCTATTCATTATTTGATTTGCAGGGGATGGTGCACCATTTTGTAATTTAGTCGTGCGTAATGCTAAGAGCGCTAACTGAGGTTCTTCGCCACTTTTGAATGCCTTTTTTAGCGTCTTTTTTATTGTCTGTATATTTCTCTCAACCATGCCATTCGCTTGATGATAATGCGGGCTTGTCTTCGTGTGATGAAAATGCCAATTTTTTGCAAATTTTTTGAATTCAGCCGAATTGAATTCTGGACCGTTGTCACTTACAACTGTTTGCGGAATTCCGAATTTAGCAAAAGTTTCTTTTAATTTTTTGATTACGGTTTTTGACTGGCAATCATTTATTTCGTGTAGATCAAAAAATCTTGTCAATAATTGTGACATACGAATTTCCAGACAGGTGAAATACGTCTGTACCCACTTTGGTCCATGGTGTAGTAGGTATTTCATGATTTATTAGTGGTTCGGCTGCTTGTTGATTTTTGTAGTCAATGCAGTATGAGCATGTGTTAATCATGTCTTTGATTTGAGCGTTAATGCGGGCCAGTATATACATTCCTTCGCTCTCTCTATGCATTTTTCGATACCCATGTGTCCGGTATGTATTTCCTGTAGAGCTTCTCTACGTAATGACTTAGGTACAATTATTCTTGAACCTTTTAGAACGAGACCATTGACGATTGATATTTCATCACGAACGGATACGAATGGTTTGATGTTTATTGGTATTTTGTCTTTTGGGGGCCATTCTGTTCTTGTATATGTGACGAGTGTCTGTAGAGACGGGTCGTCTGCAGTGGCTTCTTTATACTCTTTTAATTTAGTGTCGGTTATGGGGTAATTTTTTATTACTGCATGAATGTGCGATTTCATATCTTCGTCTGATACTTCTGGAGTATTTTGCTCAAGGTATGCACGTGATAGGGTATCTGCAACAATTGATTCTTTACCAGGTATGTGGTTTAGGTCAAAATCATATCTTTGTAATTCTTTTTTACTTGTTGGCAGTGGCATGTGAATGATTGCTTGTACCTTGGTTGGATCTTGTTTTATCCCTTCGCTGGTTAATATATGCCCAAGGTACTTGATTTGTGATTCATAGAAGATACACTTTGATTTATTTAACTTTAATCCGTGCTTTCGGATTCGATCAAAAACTTGTTGTAGTCTATTTGTGTGTTCTTCTAAAGTGTTGGACCAGATTATGATGTCATCCTGTGAATTTCTTGCTCCTTCTATGCCCTCTATTATTTTTGAAATTTCTTTTTGGAAAACTTCACTGGCGCTGTGAATTCCAAAAGGTAGTCGTGTGAAGCGATACCTTCCAAAAGGTGTGTTGAATGTTAAAAGATGGGAGCTTTCTTCGTCAACTGGAATTTGCCAGTATCCATTAGATGCATCGAGTTTTGAAAAATATTTAGGGTTATGCATTTGTGCAAAAATGTCCTCCGCTGTAGGGAGTTTGAAATGTTGCCTTTGTATGGCTTTGTTTAGATTCTTGGGGTCTAAACAGAGTCGGAGTTTTCCGTTGGCTTTTTCAACGATGACTAGGGAATTTACCCAGTCTGTAGGTTCACTAACAGGTTTTATGATATCTAATTCTGTCATTCTTTTTAATTCTTTGTTGAGTTTTTCTTTTATAGAAAAAGGAACCGATCTTGGTGGATGAATTACAGGAGTTATTTGTGGATCCACTGTGATATGATGTGTTATTGACAAAGTGCCGATTTCTCCGAAACAGTCTTCATATTTTTCTAATATGGCGTTTGTGTTCGACGAATTTATTTTTGAAATTCTCTGAATCAGGTTCAGATCTTTAGCTGTCTTTGCATCTATAACTGCGTGCGAGTTTGTTTTTGCAACAATGAATTTTATTTGCTTTGATAATTCTTTGTATTTAATGACTGCTGTGCATTTTCCTAGCACTTTTATAGCTGTGTTATTATAAGCTGATAATCGAGTTGAAGTTTTTTGCAGTTGTGGTTTTGGAATTATATTTCTATATTCTCTGAATGGCAGTACGGTTACGTCTGCTCCTGTATCTATTTTGAATGTTACATTCGAGTTGTTCACTTTTAGTTCGACCGTCCAAATGTCTTTTGGAGTCTTGAACTTTTCGATTTTGTGCACGCGGGAATTATTTGCAGTGATCATTTCGAGTGCATGTGTATCGTCATCTGATTCATCGTCGGTATGTATCTCTACTTTATGTACAAATTCTCTTGATTTGCACATTTTTGCATAGTGTCCTTGTTTCTTGCATTTTTCACATGTCTTGTGAAATGCTGGGCATTTATTTCTTTTGTGATTATAACCACAATAGTGACAGTTAGTGACGTAGTGTTGACTTGGCGCTTGAAACTTCGCGGGCTTTCTGTCACTTCCGCCTTGTTCGTTTTGATGTCTGGATTGCATATGGCGGGTTATTTGAGTTTTGGCGCCTTTTCTGTCGTGTTGACTATATACCCTCGAGATTTCGTTATCTCTTGTTTCGGATGTGGCATTTAGCATCCTTGATTGGAGTCGTGTTTGCTCTGCACTCTGACCTGCTTGAATTGTTTTTTGTAGGTCTAAATTTGGTTCTCTCAATAATCTTTCTCTTAATCTCATGTCTCTGATTCCACATATCAGAATATCTTTGGTGAGACTGTCTGTGAGGTTGCCGAATTCGCACTGTTGTGCCTTTTGGCGCAACTCTACTACGTACTCATCGAATTTTTGATGTTCCGCTTGTCCACATGTGAAGAATTTGTGTCTTAGGAAAGTTATGTTTTTCCTGGGTTCACAATATGCATCGAATTTTTCGATTACTGTCTGAAGGTTCATTTCTTCGTCGGGTGAATCGAAATCCAGTGTGGAATGGATATCTCGGCCTTTAGAACCGATGCAAGTTAAAAACATTGAAGTTTTTACTTTGTCTGGCTTCATGTCACTTTCTGTGCTATCAAAAAGAGATTGAATTCTTTTTTCCACTTTTTCCATGCTGCGGCTAGATTTTCCTGATTAAAGTCTAGGTCTTTTGGATGCGGTAAATTTTCCATTTCGTCTTTGAAGTATGATTTCAACTTCTTTTTTCCTTGGTTTTTGTATTTTGGGTTCTTTTAGTATTCTGACACCATGTTGTTGTTATATATATATAATGTATTGAGTATTAAAGGAAGTAGTGAGTACTTAGTATGAAAGATTAAGAAAATGAGAGAGACTGAAACAACGTGTTAACGATACAAGATACTTTATTCGACTGCCGTTGTTGTACAAGTTAATTGTTTTGGCCGGAAACAAAGTGAAAGTCCTTTTATCAAGGGAGACAATGGGCGACGTTGATTGTTCATGTTTGTTATGATGATTATATAACACTCTGTTGCGCTTTCCTTTAACGACCATACGTACTTAGTAAGGGCTGACATTTCGTCTCTCCTGAATACTGAAGGAGAACTTATGGCTATTGAATCTGATGCTGAAAGGACATTCTGTCGCTCCCACATAGTTTCGAACTTTTGGTTGCTTATTGGGACCCTTTGATGTTACCTCTACCTTATAATAGACTATTTCTGTGTTACAGTGGCAGTTAAGGGTACATGTGATGTTACCTCTTCATGAACATCCTGTCTCTGTCTCAGATTTTGGCCTACCTGCTGATATCTTCTTTACACTATGTGCACAACAAACAGAAATTTTAAAGTGTGCCAATTAAAAGTTTCACTAACCTATTCGTATGAGGAAAGTGCCTATCCACTAAGCTAAGGAATATCTTACTCAAACAAGTTCTTATGTTTAAAAAAAGGATGGGGTGTTCATTCATATACATACATACATATATATATATATATATATATATATATATATATATATATATATATATATATATATATAAATGAACACCCCATCCTTTTTTTAAACATAAGAACTTGTTTGAGTAAGATATTCCTTAGCTTAGTGGATAGGCACTTTCCTCATACGAATAGGTTAGTGAAATTTTAATTGGCACACTTTAAAATTTCCGTTTGTTGTGCACATAGTGTAAAGAAAATATCAGCAGGTAGGCCAAAATCTGAGACATATATATGTATATATATATATATATATATATATATATATATATATATAATATATATATATATATATATATATATATATGTGCATGTATATATATATATATAATATATATATATATATATATATATATATATATATATATATACATATATGCATGTAAATATGCATATATGTACATGTGTATATTAGATATTTATATGTATATGTATGTATGTATGTATGTATGTATGTATGCATATTTGAAGATATCCACGTGTGTGTGCACAACACAGCATAAAGCAAAAGAAAACTAAAGTAAACCTAAAGATTGCAAAACCTCATTGTGGGTGAACTAAAAACATAAGCACATTTTTTCTATGCCACTGAAGTGTAGAAAAAACAAACAAGAAGGGATCTCCTGACAGACCGTTTCAAAGGTTGTTGATCACTCCTCAGAGAAATCATACTCAGCTTCCTATCCCATCAATAACATAGAAAAATGCATTTACATTGATAATTCACACAGTAAAACTTTCTAATTTTCTTTCTTTTAGTTGTTTTAGTCAGTGGGTTGCGGCCATGCTGAGGCACAGCCTTGAAATCTGTTTTAGTCGAACGTATCTAATCCCAGTACTTACTTTTTCTAAGTCAAGAACTTATTTTATCAGTTTCTTTTGCCGAACTGTAACTTACAAAGATGTGACAAACCAACACTACGAGGGGGTGCTGAAAAGTACCGGGCTTTGGGTATCAGAAAATACAGGAGGATTAGTTAATTATGGGTCTTATTCAACATATTCCCCTCTCAGATTTATGCATTTACTGCAATGGTCCTTCATTATTTTCTAAGCCCTGTAAAAGAACTCGGAAGGCTGGACCTCCAACCAGATCTTTTGTGACACCCTTAAAGCCAGCAACTTTTCAACACCCCTTGTAGTTGCCAAGTGGTGGAGGAGACAAACATGAGCACAATGATATACACATATAGATATACACACACAGATGCACAAACGCACGCACACACACACACACACATATACATATATTTCCATCTATCAAATTCCTTCACAAAACATTAGTGAGCCTAGAGCTATAGTTTAAGACAATTGCCCAAGGTGCTATACAGTGGGACTGAACTTGAAAACACGCAGTTACAAAGTGTAGTTCTTCTTCTCATTTATGCAAAGTTGTGCATAAGATATTGTTTAATTGATGGCAAGCAATCAGAAGTATAAATATACCAATACTTCACTTAGACTGCAACTTTAGGTTTATAACTGTAATTATTGGTATACTTAGATTTGTAATTTAACAGCTTCAACACTAACACCAAACTTGAGAAGCTAGACTTCGCAAAACCAGGAAGGATATGATTAATTAGAAAATTACTGCTAGAAATCATTAATGGAATTGTGAAAGCATGTAAAGCATTCCATGATTTTAGCTTAAGTAGATATATATATATATATATATATATATATAATATATATATATATATATATATATATATATATATATGTGTGTATAGATATATACAAACATATGTAAATGTGTACATACTTAAGTCAAAACATTCAGATCCATACATACACGCAATATCATGCATGCATCTTAATATACACGGGCAATACATACATGGGCACATACATATTTACGAGGTGGTAGTGAAAAGTTCCTGGCTTTAAGGGTATGGCGAAAGGCGTGGTTAGTAGCCCAATCTTCCGAATTTTTTTAATAGTATTTAGAAAAACTGAAGGACAGTTTTAGAAAACCTGAAGGACAGCAATATGTGTGTGAATCTGAGAAGGGAATATGTTGAATAAAATCATAATTAACTGATCCTCTTGTATTTTCTTTTACCCAAAGCCAAGAACTTTTCAGGACAACCTCATAGACACACACACACACACATATATAGGAAAAATTGTAAAAGGAGACAATTTATATCTTCATATCTACATATCTTTTATATCTACATATGTTTTGATGGCTGCATTCAGAATACGTCTGACATGAAGAGTTATAGACAGCTATACATCAATCTCTTCAGGAAAGACATAAACAACAACACTCATCAGATAGACATATATATATATATATATATATATATATATAATATATATATATATATATACACGCACACACATATACATATATATGTTGGCTGTCAACTCATAGATGAGTTTGACCATCACTAACAAATGACCATGCTAAAATTTGATGTCAAAAACGACTTGTACAACACCACTAACACTCACCTACAAAGCCAAGTAGACCAAAAATAAACAAGAACATAGTCTCTGACTTCGTAATGAAGCGGGTGATATTTCAGAATTTCCTTCTCGTAGCGATGTCTAAATAAAGACTATAGATCTCTCATTCTTACAGTTGGGTGGCTATTGATCCAACCGAGTTCATTCATCCTCTTACAGGTTTTGTTTTTCCTCCTGCAGAGTATCCAACGAAAATCATCATCCTTACTAAAAAGGCTTGATAGATTTTCTGATTTAGTAGCCAACAGCCCAATCATGCAGAGGATTGTACTGGGTACATGTTAGCAATAGTACTAACAGTGATTTGTCATATATATATATTATATATATATATATATATATATATATATATATATATATATATATATATATATATATATAAAGTTAATATTTTAAAAATTATTTAAATAATTTAAACTTTTAAATTTTAAATATACATATATATATTATTATTATTATTTTATCTTATTTTATTTATTTTTTTTTATAACTATCAAAAAGTATTCAAAGTTTAATATAAGATAAAGAGTAAAAACACTACGATCGTTTCATGCTCGTAACCAATTCGAATAACAATAATTTGAATTCAATTCATAATTCAAATTATGGTAATATTTTAATAAATAATCAGAAATATCTAAACAATATTTTTAAGAAATAAATAATATAATAAATTTACTTATAAAAAACTCTATTATCAAATTAGAAACTTGACGATTATGATTATATCAAAACATCGATTATAATGTTAAATATTAATTTTAAGTATTAATTTTTAAGGTAAGAAACCCACCAATAATCTAATATCAGTAATAGTCAATATCTAATTACATAAATATTTTACAAAAAAAACTATTATATTATTTAAAATATAAAATTTAAATAATATATAAATTATCAATGAAAATATATAAATGTATATAAATATTATAATTAAGATCTAAAACAATCTCTATAAATAAATATATATGCACATATAATAAAGACCTAATAAATTAATTTTTCATATTTCAAACATACAAACAAACAATCTTAAACGAACTCTATAGCAAGTTAACTATCTTTATATCTCGTTGGCTAAATAATAACTTTCAGAAATCTTATATTTAAAATACTTAAAGAAATAATCAATTCGTAGTTATATAATATCAAATAAATACTATAAATATATTTATCAATGGGAATAATAAAACTAGCAAATATCAATTTAAAAAGACAATATATAAGTTAAAATAATAATTATAAGAAATTTAAAACTACAATTAAATGCTATTAATACATGTATATACATAAACCTAACTTTAGACAACTCGTATACTTACTATCAAACAACATATCTATCGCTAAGTAAATTCTTACAAATAAACTTAAAGTTAATATCTAATAATTATATAGAAAATTACGATAATTAGATCATTACATAAACAACGATATTTACATAAAAAACAATATTATTACACCATAAGACTTATAAAATATTAAAATTTAAAGATCTTAAATATAAAAATATACTTAGCTTAGCGAGGTTTTAAGATGAACTAAAATTTTGAATCAGAAAACGTCTTTACAGCGTTTATAAGAATACTCGTGGAATTACGTTATTATATATATACTAGCAGTATCGCCCGGCATTGCTCGGGTTTGTAAGGGAAATAACTATATAAGCATTTTTAGAGATGTAAAGTATAATAGCCATCTCAATATGGCTAACCACAAAGGCGGGTGTTACTGAAGCTTTTTACGTTCTGAGATTTAATAATAATTTTTTAGAGAGTTAAATGCATTAAAAATGGGAAAAATTGATGGTAAATTTTTTTTTTAATCGTAGACTCATCGTAGACGCGCGCTAATACCCAGAAGGGCTCGATATGAATCACGACTATAAGATACCCGGTTTTGGTTAAACTGCACCGCAAAATGTGGTAGTTAGGAATCTAAATCGTAGGAGACAGACAGCACACAACCTCATTTTTATATATAAAGATATAAGGATAAGATCGTTAATATAAAATAGAATAACGAACTTATCAAGTGGCCTGCATGGAAAAAATAGCCTTCAAAGGTAATAATTTTTTTAATGATTTATAATTAATTTATAATTTTATTTATATATATATATATATATGCTTACATGAATACATACATAATACATCTCTGTCATCATGCACCTATCATCAGGTACCCATCATCATAAGTGCATTAAAAACTATATAATTACAGATTTATACAAAAGCTTAGAAATTGTAGGATTTTCTCAGAGCAAAAGAAACTGAATGCACATCAACCAAATACGATCTATTAGTGGCACAGTGAAAATGTCTAAGACATTCCAAAGATTCTCCATCAACAATGGTTTAAACGATTATGTACACTCACACTTGGTTATGAGTAGCGACAAAGACACAGATGTAAAAAGTAATGATGCATGTATGCACGCACACACAAGCACACACACATGCACAAACACCTAAGTACGAAGGAGACACTTTCATCTTAACTCAAAAAATCTTGTCACTTTGTTAGTGGACAGTTTGTACTCATTTAAGAAGAACATAAATATATCTCAAAGAAAAACATACATGCATACATACATACATACATACATACGTAAACATACATGCATACACACATTCCCACAAACAAACAGACAGACATACCCGCACATGCATGTATACATTGATGCATACATAAACATGCATATAATCCATACATAAATACGTACATACAAGCATGCATACATATATATACATTTAGGGCAGCGAGCTAGCAGAATCGTTAGCACGCCGGGCAAAATGCTAAGCAGTATTTTGTCTGCCGTTACGTTCTGAGTTCAAATTCCGCCGAGGTCGACTTTGCCTTTCATCCTTTCGGGGTCGATTAAATAAATACCAGTTACGCACTGAGGTCGATGTAATTAACTTAATCCCTCTGTCTGTCCTTGTTTGTCCCCTCTGTGTTTAGCCCCCTGTGGGCAATAAAGAAATGTATATATATATATATACATACATACATGCATGCATGCATGCATGCATACATACATACATCATACATACATACATACATACATACATACATACATACATACTACATACATACACATACATACATACATACAAGTAGTACTTATTTTGAAGTGCAATGGTAATATTCCCTGCATCCATTGCTTTCTTTCAATAACATAAAGTAACATGAAAATTACTAGAAGCTAGCATTGACAAATACGAGATTGCTTGTGAAACCATTTATATTAAACAATGAGATTTTGACTCTCAATTGTTCTTCATTTGCAGACAGCAAACGCAAAGATCCACTCAAACAATGAACTATTCTTACCACAAATAATATGTCTCACACATATGCTGTAATGTTTAATCAGCCATTACTATTTGACAAACAAGAAATATAAAATGAAACAGTTTTTTTTTTTCTTGTCTGACTGAAAGATAATTAACAGAGTGGCTTCACCAAAATAAAAACACTTTATGAAGTTTGACTACTACGGAACCTTTAACAATAAGGGAAACCTCACAACTTACTTATCAATATTGCAACGTGTAATATCGCTATTACTTGTTAATATAGTGTGGGGGAAGAGCAGGTCGATAAATTAAGTACCAGTTACACACTGGGGTCGATGTAATCGACTTAATACCTATGTCTGTCCTTGTTTGTCCCCTCTGTGTTTAGCCCCCTGTGGGCAATAAAGAAATGTATATATATATATATACATACATACATGCATGCATGCATGCATGCATGCATGCATACATACATACATACATACATACATACATACATACATACATACATACATACATACATACATACATACATACATACATACAAGTAGTACTTATTTTGAAGTGCAATGGTAATATTCCCTGCATCCATTGCTTTCTTTCAATAACATAAAGTAACATGAAAATTACTGGAAGCTAGCATTGACAAATACGAGATTGCTTGTGAAACCATTTATATTAAACAATGAGATTTTGACTCTCAATTGTTCTTCATTTGCAGACAGCAAACGCAAAGATCCACTCAAACAATGAACTATTCTTACCACAAATAATATGTCTCACACATATGCTGTAATGTTTAATCAGCCATTACTATTTGACAAACAAGAAATATAAAATGAAACAGTTTTTTTTTTTCTTGTCTGACTGAAAGATAATTAACAGAGTGGCTTCACCAAAATAAAAACACTTTATGAAGTTTGACTACTACGGAACCTTAACAATAAGGGAAACCTCACAACTTACTTATCAATATTGCAACGTGTAATATCGCTATTACTTGTTAATATAGTGTGGGGGAAGAGCAGGTCGATAAATTAAGTACCAGTTACACACTGGGGTCGATGTAATCGACTTAATACCTATGTCTGTCCTTGTTTGTCCCCTCTATGTTTAGCCCCTTGTGGGTAATAAAGAAACAGGTATTAGGCTTGCCACCTAGTTGGAGGTGTTCAGAGATCTTGTCACTGCCTCCTTCTTCTTCAAAACGACTGCTCCTGAGATTTTCATTCAGCTTGGGGTAACAAGCAAAAGCCACAGGGAGCTAGGTCTGGATTGTAAGGAGAGTGACAGACAGTTTTGGTGCCCATCTGTGTCAAGTAGTTGCTTATCAAGATGCTCATCACTGAACACTCTGGGAACAAATTTTGTGCATGTTCAGATCTTCGTGAATAATTCTGTGTACAGTTGCCACACCAACTCTGAATTGTATTCTTTTATTCTTTTACCTGTTTCAGTCATTTGACTGCAGCCATGCTGGAGCACCTCTTTTAGTCAAACAAATCAACCTCAGGACTTATTCTTTGTAAACTTAGTTCTTATCCTATTGGTCTCTTTTGCCAAACCACTTTGTTACAGGAACATAAACACACCAGCCTCAGTTGTCAAGCAATGTTGGGAGAATAAACACATACACACACACACACACACACACACACACACACACACACACACACACACACACACACACACATATATATATATATATATATACGATGGGTTTCTTTCAATTTCTCTCAACCAAATCCACTCACAAGACTTTGATTGGCCTGAGGCTATAGTAAAAGACACTTGCCCAAAGTGCCATGAAATGGGACTGAACCTGGAACCATGTGGTTGGTAAGCAAGCTACTTACACAGCCATACAACAGTTTCCATCCAGAAAATTGTACATAAATTTTCTCAACCGGATCTGACTTCCTTCTCCCTTCCACACCTCTTCTTTACTGTCCTTGTGCCAGTAAAAAATTTAATCCATAACTAATCTGGCATATTTCATAAGTTTCTCTAGCATTCTTGCCCAGTCTAACACAAAACTTTATTACATAGTAAACTTCCAAATTGTCCTCACATCCCAACTGCATTTGACAAATGAGTCAGCTGTGATCAGTAGTGTTTAGCAGGATGTGTTCAAAGCACTGTTACGGTGGTCTTTTTTAATGTGGAATAACAAAAGTTGACAGGTCAGCTTATTAACTGTAATATAATATTTGTTAAAGGCACAAGGCCTGAAATTTGGGGGAGGGGGATAGTCGATTACGTCAACCCCAGTACTCAACTGGTACTTAATTTATCAAAAGGATGAAAGGCAGAGTTGACCTTGGCGGAATTT
Organism: Octopus sinensis; assembly: GCF_006345805.1. Classification (NCBI taxonomy): domain Eukaryota; kingdom Metazoa; phylum Mollusca; class Cephalopoda; order Octopoda; family Octopodidae; genus Octopus; species Octopus sinensis. The sequence goes on along the minus strand of NC_042997.1, from coordinate 143,455,606 downwards.
GAACTCAGAATGTAGTGGCAGACGAAATACCTATTTCTTTACTACCCACAAGGGGCTAAACACAGAGAGGACAAACAAGGACAGACAAATGGATTAAGTAGATTATATCGACCCCAGTGCGTAACTGATACTTCTTTAATCGACCCCGAAAGGATGAAAGACAAAGTTGACCTCGGCGGAAATTGAACTCAGAACGTTGCGGCAGACGAAATACCGCTAAGCATTTCACCTGGCTTGCTAACGATTCTGCCACTTCACCACCTTTCATTGACTATAATGTAATGACATACTAAAATTACTGTAATTTAGGATGTTTATAACTGCCACTCCTAAAAAAAAAGTCTCAAAATTTCTGGAGTACACCTCATAAGGGGAAAATTTTCTCCCCGGACTATTCTTGTCCAATTACATTCAATCATATTAAACATAACTTTACATGAATAAAATAATAAAAGTATTAATATTTATTACCTACATCTGTTTCACATCATCATCCTCATCATTGTTAAATGTCCACCTTCCATGCTGGCATGGGTTGGACGGTTTGACTGAGGACTGTACCAGGTTCCAATCTGATCTGACAAGGTTTCTGCAGCTGGATGCCCTTCTTAACACCAATCGCTCCAAGAGTGCAGTGGGTGCTTTTTAAGTGCCACTGGCATGAGGGCCAGTCAAGCAATACTGGCATCAAACACGTTTGTGATTATTTGGAACATCTGGATGCCTAACTGCAATTAGACATCCAAACACAAAAGATACACACAAGAACTGAACATTTGTACTGGTGTTTATCTTAATTTTCCACTACACCTGCTCCATATCTCATAACTGGTAACACTGCTGAGTACAGTGGTCAGATAAGCACTATACTTGAAGCCAAGTAGATATTGGTAATCTACTTTGGGGCTCTAACTCATACACTAATAGTCACACATCTAACTGTAGGAGCAAGATAAAATAATGAAAAGAAAAAGCAGTCAAGGTGTGTCTCATATCAGCAGGTAGGAGGTGCATAGCCTGTAGCAATCTCCATAGATATACTTGAAGGAGAAACAAAGGGATGAAACTGATAAAGAAAATAAACATCATCATCATCATCATCATCATCGTCATCGTCATCATCGCTGCCATCAAACTGTATGTGTTCTTTCCTTCTTTCTTCTTATGTTTCAAGCATTATGAAGGTGTCAACCTGAGATAAATTTTTAAATGTTAGCTTACTTGTAATTACATAAATAAACACAAAACAAGCAACAGCATAATTCATCAATAGAATTTCATGTAATCAAGAAAGACAGATGAAGCTGATAATTTGATAAAGTATTCTTCACTATTCTTACAATATTTGATGTTTGACAATTTGCTCATTGAGTAAATTGAAAAATCTTATTAAATTTAGAGAAAATTTAAAAGAATATATAGCCATGCCATCATGAAGTTTCTAACATAAATTGGAAATCCATTAAGAATGATGGCAAGATGTAGAAAGGAGGTTGTTTAATTTACTAGTAATAATGTTAAACTGCAATGGTTTCAAATAAATACGTCTAGCATTGAATTTAACTATTTTTAAATAAATGCATTTCATTTCACTTCACTTCCTTTTTATGATATCATAATATAGAAATTTTAAACTAATCTCATCAAATGCTATTGTATTTAATTTCCAAGAAGTATAAATTATAGTATGGTAATAAACCATCATTGAGCTGAATCGGTAATTTGGTTTTGATTCCTACTCAACATCATTTCACTTATGTTGCTGCTGCTTTAAGGAAATGCTCAAGTGTCAATTTCAATTTTCAATTTTTGGCTTATGTGTTTTAGAAGAACAAAAATATGATCTTTTCTTTTTTGTTCATTTCATTTAGTATTGACTCCCTGACATATTCCTCAATCTGATATTCAGAAGTATTTTCCAAGACACTGCATTGCACTTGACCTAAAGCCACCTCTCACTCCCAGGACTGGATTAAGACCCATAGAGGCTCTATGCACTTAAATGATTTTGGTGTCCCATATATATGCAATTCAAAATATAAACAATAATAAACCATAATAAACAAAACTAACAATAAGATGGAAAACAATGTTTATTTCTGTATATTTGTAAACTTCCACTTTATTTATATTTGAAAAGTCTGCTAATTTTTTAATTGCTAGTCTTTGATCAGATCCTCCAAATTAATCTTATGCAACACATCTGCTTCTATACTCAGTAGAGATAAGGTATCCCAAATATTAATTTTAACAATTTTAAAGTGATTTTTTTTGTGCCATAAACCATTTACTATTTCTGTGGAACCCTTAATTCCTTTGATGTCCTAAGCAAGTGCTTATTTGGCTTAATGGTTAATCCAGCACTGTTCACCCCTCTCAAATACTCCTTCCCCAATGAGCTGAGGGAGCTTTTTCCTTTGCCTGTCTTGCAAGTTACTCAGCAACCTCACTTGTGCCGGTGGTATGAAAAGAGCACACAGTTCACTCTGTAATGGGGTTAGCATTAAGAAGGATATCCAAACATACAGACGATGCCTTATCTTACATTTGATCATAACACAGCCATGTAACTTGCTGGATGCTGTTAAACTGACCAAACATATGATTATCAAGCAAACTTCTTAACTATTCAGCTATGCTACTTATTTCCTTCTTTGCATGTTTTGGTCTGGAGAAAGTAGTTGTTCTTATGGCTTCTACGGCATTTTCAGGCTTTCCAAAACCAGTGAAACTGATATGTTTGATATTCTTGAACAATTAGAGGAAAGGCATGGACAAGAGTTAATATTATTTGTATGTATTATAATAATGCTTCTATTGCTACTAATTATTTTCAATAAGCTCACAGGCTATTTGTGACAGACATCAATATTCTATATATCCTTGGTTCCTATATCTCCACAGGACGTCTGTCGTTGACAAGGACAAAAAAAGGTGAAATCACATGATCTGCCTGTTCTACCAGCTGTAGTGGATGGTTATTACTCATCATTCCTGATCTCTCTCTCCTCCCCAGTCAGGTAACCTTGTACCTCCTCTACAGCAAGACACCTGTTTCTGTCTCTGTCTCACTATAACCTTTCACCATCTGACACCTCCTCAAATGTCCTCCTCCAATGTCCCCTCCCCTCTCAAAAGATTTTTGTCTTGCAGGTTACTTGGTGACCCTGTCAGTGCAGGTGCCACTTAAAAAGTGCCCAGTCCACACTGTAAAGTGGTTGGCATTTGGAAGGGCATCCAGCTGTAAATACCTTGCCAAAACTGACCTTGCCTGTGCTTGTGCCACGTAAAATGCACTAAGTCCACTCTGCTGGGTGGTTGGTGTTAGGAATGGTATCCAGCTGTAAAAATCCTGCCAAAACAGTCACAGAAGTCTGGTGCAGGCTTCTGCCTGGTTGGCTCTGCAAACAGTCCTACCCATGCCAGCATGCAAGCAGACATATAACAATCATCACCATCATCATCATCATCATCAAGATCTTAAAGTTACATGATAATACATGATTCACTGAGAACAATGTGAATAAGTATTACATTCAAAAGAGTAATCTGGATGCTAAAGAGTTAATATTTTTTGTCTGTATTAATACTGCTTCTACTGTTACTAATTATTTTTAATAAGCTCACAGGCTATTTGTGACAGATAGTGATAGTCTATATATCACTGACTGGGAAATTGGCCCCAATATCTCCACTGGCTGTCTGTCATTGACAAGGACAAAGAAAGGCGAAATCCTGTGATCTGCTTGTTCTGGCAGCTGTAGTGGATGGTTATTGCTCATTAAAATATAGACATGAATGCTATTATGCACCACAGGTCCATATAAGAGATCCTCTCATGTTAAATAATGCAGTATTCTAGATTGTAACACAGCATCCACAATGAGCGGAATATAATTAGAAATGTGTTATTTCAGTTACAATAATGAATTATAATATTCTTTTTCTGCCCACTGTTAGGGAACTAAACAGTCCAATTTACATATATATATATACATACATACATACATACATATGTGTGTGTGTGTGTGTATATGTATGTATGTATGTAGATATATGGATGTTAAATGATGATGATGCTATATGTTTACCACCGGCCATTAGGGTCTGATGTGACATTGTAAAGCTAAGCACTTTAAGGATGTGAAACCCTGAATAACCCCTTTCAAACTCCACCTGTCTAACACCCATGTACATGTTTACAAAGTCAGAAAACAGCACAGCTCCCATGACTTTCGGAAACATTTTTTCACGCTAAGAGTTGCTGAAGCATGGAACAAACTGCCAGCATCAGTTGTTAATTGTCGGAGCACTGCATCCTTCAAAACTTCCATACTTCCTGAGATTCGCCAACACTACACCTGATTTCCTCCCCTCCATACATACACAAGCATGTATCTGACTCATACACTGTTCACTTTCCAGACATTTGTACATTACTGCATATGCTTTATGCACACTTTTACAAGTTGTGGTGCACCTCAGCACTGAATACAATAATTTCATTATTATTACTATAAACCAGCCATAGCTATCTTAATCTAAATATAGAGTCACTGAGGCACACAAACTATTATGTTGCAATAAGGACAGGATCTAAGGTGGTGAACTGGCAGAAACATTAGCATGCCAGGCAAAATGTTTAGCGGTATTTCATCTGTCTTTACATTCTGTGTTCAAATTCTGCCGAGGTCGACTTTACCTTTCATCCTTTCGAGGTCAATAAATTAAGTACCAGTTGCATACTGGGGTTGATCTAATCAACTGGACCCCTCCCAAAAAATTTCGGACCTTGTGCCTAGAGTAGAAACGAATAAAAACAGGACCTTGTGGTGGATCTGGGCTTCTATCACACTTGAATATTATAACAACTAGTAGTTGTTATGCCTACTGCACCCACCTTGGTGGCAAGTGACGAATCTCAACTAAACTAACTAAACATAATTAACATAATTAATATAATTTATAAATTTACTCTAAAATGGATTGTATAAGAATTCAACAATGAAATGATAAAAAAAACTGATAAAGACAAAAGTTGTTACTTTACTTAATACATTGCAAATTAATGACTTCCCTGTGCCTAATGAGATCCCGTTTTATTTTCATAACCTTTTACCTTTTATCTCTTTCAGCCATTAGGCTGTGGCCATGCTGGGGCACCACTTTGAAGAATTATTAGTCAAATGAATCAACCCCAGTACTTTTTTTGTTTGTTTTAAAGCCTGGTACTTATTCTATTGATCTCTTTTGCTGAACTGCTTGGTTACAAGGACATAAACACATCAACACTGGTTGTCAAGTGGTAGTGGAAGACAAACACAGTCACAAAGACACACACACACACACATATATACATACACACACCACACACACACACACACACACACATGTATATCAGAAGTGACTCCAGGTCATCAGCGTCACTCAGGCTCATCACAGATTTCACATAAGACACAAGCCTGCTCGAAGAATTTCACATTTTTCCATAATATTTTAGCCCCAAGTGGTTTATTTTTGATACCTAGCACTATGTCTTTCTTCATTTCTAAGTTAAGGGTAAAAATAAAGCAACCCTGCAAAACACAACTGATCTTTACTCACAGACGCACAGAATAACAGCAATCAAATAATGACAATGGAGTACACAACAAACATCAGCGGCCTGACTGTTGCCTGTACTCTTGACAAGAGATACCAGTTAGTCTTTTACACCTACCAGGCTCATTCGTATTAGCCCGAGTTGCAGGATAATTTTTCGTTCCTTCAAGAATATTGCAGAACACAAACTTTTCATAGACTGGAATTTAAATGCTAATCTCTATAGAAATTTATTGACTTAAGAAAACATTGAATTACACGACAGAGTGTAAGCACCCTGAGAGAAATGTCGGACATGAGAAGCATCAGATGTGGTGTGCAGGGAGATGTTTGCATTGGTATGGTCATGTACTACGGATGGATGATGAGAGGTGTGTGAAGAGGTGCCACTCCCAAACTGTTGAAGGAATACAGGGTAGAGGTAGACCCAGGAAGACATGGGATGAGGTGGTCAAGCATGACCTTCGTACATTGGGCCTCACAGAGGCTATGACGAAAGACCGAGACCTCTGGAGATATGCTGTGACTTCAAAGACCTGTCAAATGAAGTGAGTTCATGGCTCACAAGATGACCTGCAGTGCTAACCTTGGTTCGTAGGGCAACCTGCTGTGCTTGAGGAGACCTATTGAGTCAAGTACATCAACATCAAAGTAAAAATTAAATGGATATTGTAGTTGTGATACCCATGCTGGTGGCACATTGGGCCTCACAGAGGAAATGACGAAAGACCGAGACCGCTGAGATATGCTGTGACTGCTAAGACCCAACAAATGAAGTGAGTTCATAGCTTGCAGGATGGCCTGCTGTGCTGGTGGCACATATAAAGCACCCATTACACTCACAGAGTTGGCATTAGGAATGGCATCCAGCTGTAGAAATACTGCCAGATCAAACTGGAGCCTAGCACAGCCTCTTGGCTTCCCAGACCCCAGTTGAACCATCCAACCCATGCTAGCATGGAAAACGGACGTTAAACAATGATAATGATGATGATGATGATTATATATATATATATATATATATATATATACAACAGGCTCCTTTCAGTTTCTGTCTACCAAATCCACTTACAAGGCTTTGGTCAGCCCAAGGCTATAGTAAGAAACACTTGCCCAAGGTGCCACACAGTGGGACTGAGCCCAGTACCATGTGGTTGGGAAGCAAGCTTCTTACCACACAGCCACACCTATGCCTTTAATAGTATTATTGTGTATAATATAATTACTACTACAGGTAAAATTTAATATGTTAATTGTGTTAACTCACTGCCCCCAAATCCTAACACCCCATTCACCATGCCCTCTACTCCCTTGGAGGCAGTACCACCCATGTTGAGAGCCTCTGGTTTACTCTATGCCACAATATATTCAGGCAATCACTGACAGACAAGGAACTCCAACTAAGTATTGACTTTCTACAACTCTACCTAACCACCAATTGTATTCTTACCAACCTATTGTATTGTAATGATAAATTCTGAATATTGTATTCTAATATTTTGAGATACTGTACCTTTTTTTAATGATATCTGTATGGAAACCATAAATGTTAGGTTTGTCAGTGAAAATACTAGAAATGGATCATTTGGATTTAGTGATACAATTGAAATTTTGATGTTCTGACTTAACTGACAACAAATATCTAATGTTTGCATAACATTCTATCTGAGATGCACATGTAAGTGCATGTGTCAGCCACAGATGGAAAAGTATGTGGTTAAAGTTCATTTCTTTAATTCAGACAATATCTTTCATTGAATATATTTATCTACTGAGATATACATGTGTGTGTGTACACACACACATACACATATATGTATATGTATATATACTTATATACATATATACATTATATATATACACACACACATGTACATATCTATGTATGTGTATATATATAATATACATATATATATATATATATACATATATATATATACATATATATATATACATATATATATATACATATATACATATATTATATATATATATATATATATATATATATATATATAATATATATATATATATATAATGAAAAGGTTAAGAGGTTTCATACAAGTACATTATCTTACACAATAAAAAGAACAAAAGGCTTTGAGAACATTTTCTTGGATAAAAGAAGAAAATATTACATTTTTATGCATATTTTGATAAAAATGTAAATACTTTCTTTTGTTCATGATAAAATTCTCAAAGCATTTTATGTTCATCTTTTTAATATACATACATTATATATACATGTGCATGTGTGTGTTTGCATATATATATATATATATATATATATATATATATATATATATATATATATATAGATATATATATACATATATATATATATATAGATATATATATACATATATATATATACATATATATATATATACATATATATATGTATATATATATGTGTATATATGTATATATATATGTATATAATATACATATATATATATATAATATATATATATAGATATATATATATATATATATATGTATATATATATATATATATATATATATATATATATATATATATATAGTATATATATATATATATATAATATATATATATATATATATATATTATATATATGTATATATATATATATTATATATATATATATATATATATATATATATTATATATATATATATATATATATATGTATATATATATATATGTATATATATATATATATATATATATATATATATATATATATTATATATAATATATATATATATATATTTGGCGTTAGGAAGGGTATTGGCGTTAGGAAGGCATCCAGCCTTAGAAACACTGCCAGATCTGACTGGCCTGATGAAGCCTTCCAGCTTCACAGACCCCAGTTGAACCGTCCAACCCATGCTAGCATGGAGAACGGACGCTAAATGATGATGATGATATATATATATATCAATCATCATCAACATCAACATCATCATCATCATCATCAATTTATGTTTGATTTCTAAACTGGCATTGGTTGGGTTCGGCGGAGTTATCATGATCTGACATGATCTGAGTCATCTGTCATTAGGAGCTACAAACTCCCAAAGACTAGGAGCATATACACGATATTTGTATGGTTCCTACAACTAGATGCCCCACCTAATACTAACGACTTTACAGAGTATAATGAGTGTATTTTCTTGTGGCATCAATACTAGAGATGTTGTAGGACTAAAAGGACTGCCTAACATCTTATTCTGCTCTGCTTCCTAACAATGTGGTTCCAGGTTCAGTCTCACTGTGTGGTAAGAAGTTTGCTTCCCAACTACATGATTCCGGGTTCCGTCCCACAGCATAGCACCTTGGGCAAGTGTCTTCTATCATAGCCTCAGGCCAAGCAAAGTCATGTGGGTGGATTTGGTAGAAAGAAACTACATGTGGATGGTTGGCAATTTTTCTCCTCTTCTTTTTCTTTTGGACATTCTCTGCCTCCTGTTCCTGAAGAAGAGCTTTGCTTGAAATGTAAAACACTCTTTCTTCCCTCCTTGAGTGTCTTATTGATACTTTGCATGTACCACGTCCATACGTTCGTGTTTTTTCTTGTCTTTTTTCTTTGTTTTTTTTATCATATATGTGTGTGTATATATATATATATATCGTCTTACTGGCACTTGTGCTGGTGGCATGTGAAAAGACATTCAAGCAAGGAAATTGCCAATGCTGCTGGACTGACTCCTGTGCAGGTGGCGCGTAAAAAACACCATTTGAGGGTAGTAGTTGCCAGTACCGCCTGACTGGCCCTCGTGCCGGTGGTACGTAAAAAGCACCCACTACACTCTCAGAGTGGTTGGCATTAGGAAGGGCATCCAGCTGTAGAAACTCTGCCAGATCAAGATTGGAGCCTGGTGCAGCCATCTGGTTTGCCAGTCCTCAGTCAAATCATCCAACCCATGCTAGCATGGAAAGTGGACATTAAAAGACAATGATGATGATGACGATATATATATATATATATATATATATATACCATAAAAATTCATGTAATTTATGCACTGTTTTTGCAAAAACAAAAATAAACTTTAGGATGTGCATAAATTACATGAGTATATCATTTCCAGATTTTTTTAGAAATTATTTTTGATGCAAAATGATGTACAAATGTAAATATTCGTACAGGAAGTTGACTCATTTAATGTCAGAATAGGTTTACACAGAAAAAATATAATGAAGTTGACTTTTATTTATGCTGGATGGTATAATGCTTACTTTTTCTGTATAAATTTACTAAAACCCAATGATTGAAGGATACTCTTAAATGGGCTTGTTATGATGCACTGGCATAGGCCATGGTTATGGTTTCACTTGACTTGCCAGGTCTTCTCAAGCACAGCATACCTCCAAAGATCTCGGTAGCTTATCATCGCCTCTGTGAGGCCCATTGTCCGATGGTTGTGCTTCATCCACTCATCCCATGTCTTCTGGGTCTATCTCTTCCACAAGTTCCCGCTACTGCTATGATGAGCTACCTGATGGACAGAAAGACTGATTTTAGGACACCCGCTTGCAGACTACCTTGTTGACAAATGACAAGGACCTTCTCTTTGTGGCTGGTGACTTCAATAGACATGTTGGACAACATGCAAGGGGCTTCCATGGCAATCATGGAAGCTATCGTTTTGGTTCCCGCAATGAGGTGGGAACCAGGCTGCTGGAGTTCTGCGGTGCAAATGATCTGATGGTTTGCAATACTAACTTCAGGAAACCTGCCAGTCACCTAGTCACCTACGGTTCTGGCAGACGCACAAACCAAATTGACTACATCCTCGCCAGAAAAAGGGAAAGATGGCTGCTTATAAATGCCAAAACCTTCCCAGGTGAAGAATGTACCCCACAACATAGACTAGTAGTTAGTGACTTCAGAATCAAAAGTAAATGGATGCCCAGAAGATGACCAGCATGGAAGAGAAGGGTCTGGAAGCTTAAAGATCCTGCAAATGTTCAGAGATTTAAAGACGTATTACTCGAAGCTTTTGACAAAATAGAAAGGGACATGGCTTCACATGATGTAGAAGACAACTCAGCAGGTTGTCCCGTTTCTATGAGACAACTTGCTGAGGGCCACTGACCAGATTTGTGGATGGTGCAAAGTCCCCTCTCGACCCAAGATAATGTGGTGGTGGAACAATGTTGTTCACAGGGTTATTAGAGAAAAGAAACAGGCTTGGAAGGACTGGAAGAACGGTGGTAGCAGGAAATTGTTTCAGACTGCCAAAAGGGAAGCTAGGAGATAGGTTTATTTAGCCAGAGGGGAATCAGACAAGAAAAAATTTGCCAATGTTCTGCGCCGTGAGGACCAAAGACTTGAGGTATTTCGTGTTGCAAGACAGTGTGTGAGAGAAAATCATGATGTTGTAGGAGAGAAATGTGTCTGCATGGATAATGGTTTACTTGCACTAAATGAGGTTGCAAAGAGAGAAGTTTGGAGACACCACTATGAAATGTTGCTCAATAAAGAGAATGAATGGGAGAGAGAGAGAGAGTCTGCCGAGGGACCAGCTATCCAAATTGACAGTACCTTGGTAGATAAAGCAATTAAGGGTATGAAGATGGGGAAAGCCCCAGCCCATCAGGAATCACCGCAAAGATGCTCAAAATATCTGGTGGTGTCGGCTATAACCTAGTCACCCGTATAGTTAACCAGGTGATACATGAAGGAGTCATACCCAATGACTGGTGTAGCGGCACCATAGTCAACTGCTACAAAGGTAAAAGTGACACTTTAGATACAAATAATTACAGAGGTATCAAGTTGTTAGATCAGGTAATGAAGGTCACAGAGAGCATCATAGCCCAACTAATTAGAGAGAGAGTCAGTCTAGATGAGATGCAGTTTGGGTTCATGCCAGGGAAAAGCATCACTGATGCTATATTTCTGGTAAGACAGCTGCAGGAGATATACCTAACCAAAGATAAACCTCTGTACCTGGCTTTCATTGACACAGAGAAAACCTTGGACAGGGTCCCCCGATCCCTTATCTGGTGGTCAATGAGGAAACTAGGGATAGATGAATGGCTAGTGAGAGCTGTGCAAGCCATATACAGGGACACTGTCAGTAAGGTGAGGGTTGGCAACGAGTACAGTGAAGAATTCTGGGTAGAGGTAGGGGGTCCACCAAGGTTCAATACTCAGCCCCCTCCTATTTATCAGTCCTCCAGGCAATAACAGAGGAATTCAAGACAGGATGCCCCTGGGAGCTCCTCTATGCTGACGACCTTGCTCTAATTGCTGAGTCACTATCAGAACTAGAGGAGAAGTTTCAGGTGTGGAAGCAAGGATTAGTATCGAAGGGCTTTAGAGTCAACCTAGCAAAAACCAAAGTCCTAATAAGTAGGAAGGCAGACAAACCACAAATCCCTTCAGGTCGATGGCCCTGCTCAATCTGTAGAAAAGGCATAGGTAGAAACTCCATAAGATGTACCCAGCGTAAGCTATGGACACATAAGAGGTGCAGCAATATCAAAGGAAGGCTAACTGGAAAGATAGTTTTTGTATGTGGCAGATGCTCAAGAGCAATAAACACTGAAAATCTGCTGAAAACAACTTCTGCCACATCCCAGGGAGAAAAACTAGAAGTAGTTGATAGCTTCCATTACCTAGGTAACCAAGTCAGTAGTGGGGGAGGGGGTCTGAAAGTGTAGCTGCTAGAATAAGAATAACCTGGGCAAAGTTCAGAGAGCTCCTACCTCTGCTGGTGACAAAGGGGCTCTCGCTCAGAGTAAAATGTAGACTGTATGACGCATGTGTACAAACTGCCATGCTACATGGCAGTGAAACATGGGCTGTGACTGCTAAGGACATGCGTAAGCTTGCAAGGAATGAAGCCAGTATGCTCTGCTGGATGTGTAATGTCAGTGTGGATACTTGACAGAGTGTAAGTACCTTGAGAGGAAAGTTGGACCTAAGAAGCATCAGATGTGGTGTGCAAGAGAGACAACTGTGCTGGTATGATCATGTGGTGAGAATGGATGAGGATAACTATGTGAAAAAGTGCCACACCCTAATGGTTGAGGGAACCTGTGGAAGAGGTAGACTCAGGAAGACCTAGGATGAGGTGGTAAAGCATGACCTTCGAAAATTAGGCCTCACCGAGGTAATGATTAGTGACCAAGACCTTTGAAAATATGCTGTGCTTAAGAAGACCCGGCAAGCCAAGTGAGACCATAACCTGTGGCCTATGCCAGGGGTGTATCCAGCCCACTTATGCATACCTTTCCTTCATTGGACACTAAACTCTGCTTGCGAAGACCTGTTGAGGCAAGTGAAATCGGAATCAATCAAAATCAAATTTGATGACAGCACCGCATGACTGGCATCTGTACTAGTGGAGCACTAAGAGCACCATCTAAGTGTGATCATTGCCAGGGCCACTGACTGGCTCCTGTGCCGGTGGCATGTAAAAAGCACCATTCAAGCGTGATGATTACCAGCGCTGCCTTACTGGCACTTGTGCCGGTAGTAAGTGAAAAACAATATTTGAGTGAGGTCGTTGCCAGTGCTGCTGGACTGGCTTCTGTGCAGGTGGCACATATAAAACTCCATTTGAGCATGGCCATTGCCAGTACTGCCTGACTGGCCCTCATGCCGGTGGCACATAAAAGCACCCACTACACTCTCAGAGTGTTTGGCGTTATGAAGGGCATCCAGCTGTAAAAACTCTGCCAGGTCAGATTGGAGCCTGGTGCAGCCATCTGGCTTGCCAGTCCTTGGTCAAATCACCCAACCTATGCCAGCATGTAAAGCGGACATTAAATGATGATGATGATATATATATGAATATATGTGTTTGTGTCTATGGTTGCCCCCCACACCACACAACTCACCACCACCATTGCCTGACAGCTGATGTTCATGTGTTTACATCCCATAACTTAGCGGTTCAGCCTAAGAGACCAACAGCATATGTACTAGGCTTACAAAAAATAAATCCTGGAGTTGATTTACCACAGTCAACTGACTGAAACAAGTAAAAGAATAAAAGGAAAAGAATATATCTACGTATATGTGTCTGCGTTTGTACCCTTCCCCCACCACCACCACCACCAATGCTTGACAACCAGTGTTGGTGTGCTTACATCCCCATAACTTAGCAGTTTGGCAAAGAGATCAATAAAATAAGTACTGGGGTTGCTTTATGTGACTAAAATTCTTCAAGGTGCTGCCCCAGCCTGGCCGCAGTCTAATGACTGAAACAAGTAAAAGACTAAAAGAGTATGCATGAGTGTGTGTGTGTGTGTGTGTGTGTGCATGAGTGCGTGTGTGTGTGCATGCATGAGTGCGTGTGTGTGTGTGTGTGTCCACACATACACCCATGTATGTGTAAAGGTATTTGACAGGATACCATAAACACTAATGTGATCAACTTGGTGTTGGCTTGTAAAACCTGTAAAAACTATGTACAAAAATACAATAAGTAAACAATCACCAACTTTATAAAGAAGTTTATATGAGAGTTAGATTCCATTAAAATTCAATCCTCACCTTCACACCCTTCATATTCACCAAAATCCTACAGGCCATCACAAAGCAATTTAAGATTGGCTGTTCATGGGAACTCCTAAAGCAGATGATTTAGTTCTCATAGCTGAATCTCTTGAAGAATTAGAGAAGAAATTCCAGGCATGGATGCTAAAGCTAGAATCAAGAGATCATAAGGTAACTTAACCCTTTTATTACCAACCCGGCTGAAACCAGCTCTGGCTCTGGATGCAAATGTCTTGTTTTTATAAATTTTGAATTAAAATCTTCCACCAAACCTTAATCACAATTTATGTTCCTAACACTAGCTGAATGATAACAAAATTATTTTACTAAATTCTTTGTTATATTTAAAGTAATTGGAAGAAACACAGAGTTTCTCAAAATAAATACAGTAACAAAAGGGTTAACAAAGATGAAGATTTTAGTAAGTAGAAAACAAGACAAGCCCTTAGCACCTTCCGGGAAATAGCCTTTCTCAGGATACAGAAAATGTAAAGGTATAAACTCCTTACGCTGTACTCAAAGTAATCTATGGACACATAAGGGATGCAGTGGAATCACAGGCAGACTAACAGAGAACATGCACTGGAGTAGTATTTTCTATAAACACTAGAAATAGCAATCCAAATGCTTTTTCATTAGACCTCAATGCTGGATGTTCAAGAACCAAATGACAGATTTTCAATCCCAGGATCATCCTGATTCCCAAAAGGTATAATATGTCTATGTAGAGCAAATGTAGACTGAGATACAGGGGTGCCGGACAGACAGAATTTCTCATTTATTATCATAGATACACACACACACACAAGCACATACATATATATAAAATTATTTTAGACTTGGGCATACACCTGGTAAGTCAGTTAAAGCAAGTTCACTGTCTGCGGCTCTACTTGTTTCAGTCATTAGATTGTGACCATGCTGGGGCACCACCTCGAAAAATTTGAGTTCAATGAATCAACTCCAGTACTCAACTTTTTAAAGTACCAGTGCTTATTGTATCATGACACAAAGACACACACACATACAATGGTCTTCTTTCAATTTCCATCTAATAAGTCCACTCACAAGGCTTTGGTTGACCTAAGACTATTGTAAAAGACACCTGCCTAATGTGCCACACTATCAGGTCATTAAGAATGAAATGTCCAATTTTGGAAGTTTATTTTACTTTTTCTCAACAAAAGGCAATGCATTTAATCAAAGTATGCACCTAAATTATCAACAAAATTTTGCCATTTTATCGGTAGCTTATTTATGCTAGCAGTGAAGAATTCTGGAGAGCAAGAGGTGATGAAATCACGAATGGTTGCTTTTGCATCTTCTTCAGACTTTAAGATTTTTCCCTGCAAAACATGATAGTCAGTTGGTGCAAGGTCTGGTGAATATGGTGGATGACAGAGTACTTCCAAGTTCAGTTTCTGTAACTTGAGTAGCAATCTCTGTACAACATGTGGTTGAGCATTGTCTTGCAAGAGAATTGACCTGTCTCTATTGACCAATCTTGGTTGTTTAATTGCAACTTCACTCATCATTTCATCCAATTGGCTGATGTATACATCCACTGTAATTGACTAGCCGGGTCTCATGAAGCTTTTTTGGCAAATATTCTTTTTTGGATTGTGTTTTGACACTTCATCTCTATCCAACCACCATGCAGAACACTTGCTATTGTTGTAAAGAATCCATACAATGCCAAAATGGTTCGCTTTTATGTTGTGACATCAAAGAACAGCAAGTTTCATTTGATGCTTGTTCAGTTCATGTGGTACTCACCTGTCCATCTTCTTTATATTGCTGATTTGTTTCAGATGATCCATACAGATGGAATCGAAGCATCAAACCTTGCTGCTAATTCAAGCGTAGTTTGAAACATATCCACTTCCACTTCAGTTTCCAGTTCGCTCATCATTATCCACCTTGGTTTCAGGTCTACCATGGGGCTGATTTTCAAGAGTAAAGTCACCAGACTGGAACTTCTCAAACAGTGCACTCATTCACCACATCATCCCCAAACATCACATTGATGTTTCAAGCTGTCTGTGATGCATTGGTTCCATGACGGAACTCATATTCATAAACAACACAAATTTTTTATCTATCCATGGGTTCACAAAAATTGATTTACAAGAGAAAACTTACAATATAATCAGACACCACGAATTGTGTTTCAAAAAGGACAGGTGTTCCATTCCCGATCAAGTAGAACATTGTGAACTTATGCAAGGCATTCTATTTCATGTAACTTCCGCTGAAAAAGAGTTGTGTCTGCTGCAGGGAGACGCAGGTCTATAGTTTTACAAATGTAATATGCCAATAGTACTTGACAGCTGGACTATATGGGATGATAATGATGATTACCGTAAATCCTCAAGTATAATCCGCATTTTTTTTCCCAAAATTTAAAGGTCAAAATCCCTAGTGCGTATTATACACGAGGTTAAAAATGAAAATTATTTTCTAAGCAATGTTCGACTCTCTATTTGCTGTCCGGCAATGTTTATTCAGACGCATTTTGTGATGTCGGGCTCGAAAATACCTTAAGCTAAGCCTGAAAGCAATGAAGTCATAAAAGGATCATCCATAACTTGCAGTAAGCAACATTTATTAAACGTTATTAGTTATTTCTTAATGTTCTGCAAACAAAATGCACAAAAAGCTACGTTTACATTATGTTTATGTATAATAATAATAAAGGACGTTACCGTATACATTTTTACAAACCAAGGACGTTATATAGACCAACTTGACTCAAGTTAGAGAAGGGGTGCGTATTATACACAGGGTTTAGGTTTTTCAGAGGTACAGTCCCCTAAAAATCCCTGCGTATTATACTCAAGAGCGGACTATACTCGAGGAGTATGATGACGATGGTGGTGGTGGTGCTGGTCTGCGCGTGCGTACGTGTAAGCAGGCATCTTTCTATATAGATATATCTGTCCATTTCGTGTGTCTGCTTTGTCTATCTATCCGCACAATTATCCACCTATGCCTATATACGTCCATGTGCACATGTACACACAGGCGCATATATTGAAAGTTCATAAATGTAGCGCCTTATATTAAATAAAAATACAGAATGCAATGTTTAATATAAATATACTATGATATGCATATTTTTTTTAATATCTGTTGATAAGTTATCAAATTTTCTAATCGTCCTAAAAGGCCCTTCTCACGGAGTATATTTAAATTATAACTTCACTTTTTTTATTGACAATTAACCATTGAAAAGAGAAGAAAATACCTTGCAATTTACATTAAACATTAAAATATTAAGCATTATCGTCAACATTTCAATCACTATTGATAATTTAATATAACCTGATCGATTTGTATCAAAATCTCGTAAAAAAAGAAAACTATACATATTGATATATAGGTCATTATGGTAATATACTTCCTTAGTAGCTAGCTTCCTTTAATAGTAAATCATAGCTATATTACAAAGAAACGAAAGAGAAAGAAAAAGGGCCTCTATATAGGCGATCGTGATGCTAGAAATAGCAGTCAGCTCCTCCTCGACTCACGTACACTTTGAGAAGGAAAAGAACATATCTGTCTGGGCAGGGTTAAACAACAAACTTCTTCGTTACAAGTAAACAGTTGTCATTCGAACGTGGTAGAAATGAACATCTAATTTCACGTGCTGCTGACTTCCTGTAGATTAAAGCCACAGACATGCTCAATAATAACATCCGCTCCTATATTTACTACGATAGTAAGCATGGCTTGATACCGTTTTCTCTGCTCCTTTAAAAAGGCTGAATTATGCTTCTCTGTGCCCGAATTCTCAACCTAAAGCCTATTGGCGGGACTCACATCAGGGCTGTCTTTTTCGTAACACATTCGCAAAAAACCAAAACAGTTAGTGGTTTAGGAGATGTGTGTTTTGTTAGGAGTCCCGAAGACAGGTGTGAGACGACCAACAGAGGACATCTTACGGTAAGCTAGTCAAAAAGTAACGCAGTGTTTACCTGACACCCAATAATCTCAAATTCTTTATTAAATTCTAAACGTTAATTAATGACTAGAAGACAAAAAAAATCACATTCCATGTAACGACAATACTTAAATATTTTATAAATTTAACGTATACAGACAACTTCGCATTCATTATCACCTGATTCATTTTAAAGGTCACACTTAGATTTCTTATTTCTTCGACCTCAACCTCAATTTTTCTTCCACCCCCAATCAACTTATCAAATAATAAAGTTACTAAAAGAACTTCATTGAAATCACATTTCTTTTCTTATCTGGATTCCTGAGAAATTTATTTATTTAATTAGCTTCAAATTAATTAGGAATATTTTGATTATTGTGATTCAAGTTCATGGGAATTGCTTTTTGTTTTTTCTTCAATTGCTTAAATTCTTCAGTACAGTAGTTGTAATTATATCCCGCATTTTTTAGATGGTAGTGGACTAGTTATGTAATGGGGATATTTTGATTACGTAATATTTCTTTTTGAAAGCGTATTCAGTAAAATATTTAAAAATTTTCTCTCATAATCTACGTGCGACACTTAGGTTTCTTGACAGTTATGAAAATGAATATTTTCGCACCAAAAATAAAGGTGTTTCATGCAGGAAAGACTTCCGTCTGGTTCATTCAGATTTCATTTCCTCGTATATTCTATATTTGATTTGTAACAAACTTATATTATAGTCGTTATAAAGATATTCTTCCTCTTTTGGTGAAAATTCTTCAAATATATTTTCTTCGTTTTTAAAAATTCTTCAAATATATCAATATCTGAATACATACACCACCCGATTTCTGCGCAACTAAAACCCTAAACCCTAACCACCCAGCGAACGTATTCTTTACTTTCGCCTCAATATCTTTTAACCAGGGTATATATATATATATATACACACAAGTTATGTGGTATTTTCAACTTCTGGAAACATTCCTTGGGTGTGAACGGTTTGACATGTATGAATTAAATGTCCTCTTACTATTCCAGAAAATATCTTCGAACGTATATTTCATAAAAATAGATTTCTTTTTATCGTAAACTTTGTCAATGGGGATGAGTGTGGTCTTCCTTAGTGCGATTTCCTTAAATTCGCGCTTCGTTTTTAAGTTCTTCCGCACCTATCTTTCTTATGGTTTGTTTGTGTTTTATGAATATTCTAAAAATAACTCTTCAATGATACAGTTACCCGCTAACTTGACACATGGGATAGGTCTTTTCAAACTAGTTTCCTTTATTATTTACGAAGAGGGGCTTGACTTCATGAATTAACTGTACAGTCTCTATTTGTTTAAATAATTCAGTGTTCTTTATCATACAACGGAAATAAATTTTAGACCTTTCTAGTCTTAAAAACAATCCATTGATGTTCAATATCCTGAAATAATTTATATCCATTACCTATCCAGATAATGAACAATCCTCTCAACCTCCAGCATATATTTTAGGGAGTGGTTCCACGCATGCATGACTTAATTTGACCTAGTATATCTTTCTATCTTTCACTTGTTTCTATCGTTACATTCTGGTCATGCTGGGGCACCACCTCCGAGTGTTTTACTCGAACGAATCGACCCAGTATTTGTTTTTTTAAAGCCTGGTGCTTATTCTATTGGGCTCTTGTCATACCGCTAGGTTACGGGGTTGTAAACAAACCAACACCGATTGTCAAGCGGTAGTAGGGGACAACACACACACACGTATACATATATATATACGACGGACTTTCAGTTTCCGTCCGCCAAATCCCTGGGCTATAGTAGAAGATTCTTGCCCAAGGTGCCACTCAGTGCGACCGAAGCCGGAACCATGTGGCTGGAAGTCAAACTTGTTACCAACAGGGCCACACGATTTCCATTTTTCATTGCTCCCAGCTAATTTCGTCTCAAACCCTCTTGGAAAGATCTCTACGTTGTCTCTTGACTTACTAGAAAGAACAGCTAAATCTTCAAGTTACTCGCTACTAATTTTTTGAAAAGACACTGACTATTTGAATGTAGCCGTAGTCACACTCTACCTGAAAAAAAAAATGATTGATCTTAGGAATGTCGTTTAGGGGTGACCTGGTGCTTTTACTTCAAACTTCACCTTTTCATCGACTTCACACTTGTCCATCTCTTCTTACATGAACTAATGAATACATTTCATACAACAGTCTTTTAGGTTCCTGTTACACACATTGAAGATAAAGATCGAAGCAGTGATATTAAGAAGTTTGATTTGTTGACTTTAGAGTGATTTTAGAAATCTTGAAAGTTGATCTTATCTCTCAGACATCTACAGCATGTGTTTGTTGTTGCTTAGCCTCAGCTCTGTATAGTTATGACTTAAGAAGACTCTTTAGTTTTACTGATAACTTTTGGTGTTGGTGCCATGAAAAATACACCCAGTACTTAAAGTGGTTAATGTTAGGAAGGACATCCAGCTGTAGAAATCATGCAAAAAAAAAAAAGTGGGTTGCAAATTGAGTGAGCTATAGCTGCTATTTCTAGCAGGCCAGATGACCTTGTGAACGGCATGTCGATGAAAATTTACCTTGGTTTTTTTTAGTAGTACCCTGCCTGATGATGAGCTGTCTCATGCAACCCACTTCTTGGAAAAGGTTTCCTTTACCTGATGTACATGAGCCCTCATTGGCTTTTTTTGTGTATGTGTATGCAGCATTAATCTGGTGATTAATGCCAGAAACACTAAGAGTTAGTGTTATTGCCTCGTTCTTAAGATTATTCCTCGATTTAATGTGACAGACTGAAGATTCTATGGATTAGCTGTTGAGATCAAATTCTGATAGCCCCGCCCCATTGCATGGAATGTTTTATCACAGTACAGTGAATGAACTTTTATATTAGAAATATCAGCAAAGTGACCTTATTGACCTTTAGGATAATGACACCCTAGATGCAAGCATGGCTGTGGAATTTGTTTCCTTCTCACATGCTTTTGAGTTCAGTCCCACTGTATGGTGCCTTGAGTAAGTATCTTCTACTATGGCCCCATGTTAACCAAAGCCTTGTGAATAGATTTAGTTGACAGGAACTGAAAGAAGGTTGTTGCATATGCGTGCATTTATGCTTCTTTGTTTTGACATCACCTGAAAACAGGGTTGGTCAAGAGGAAATATTGCCTTGCTTGGGTGCAACAGGAAAAGCACCCAGCCATAGAAGATCAGCTGCCTCAAAAAATTCCATCTGATTCATGGAAAAGTGGATGTTAAAATGGTGGTGATGGTGATGATAAAGTCAAAGACAGCATATCTGATAAGAAAAACAATGGGATAGCCATTATTAGAATTCCCTTGATCACAGGTCTGCTGAATCAGAGCCAACTTGGTTTGCTTTAGATAACTAAAGTGAAACTGATACTACTCTCCTATAAGCAGTTTGTTGTGAAACATTTTAAACAAATATTTGAATAAGAAGAACAGCTATGCAATAGAATTAGAGGAAAAGTAATGGTTTATTTTAAGCTGTTGGTTTACTACTAATCAAGTTGAAATCTTACTACAACATTTTGTATTGTGCACCTAAGCAAGGTACATAATTCTGTTTACCTGGCGGATGAAAAAAAAACAGACTCTGCAAATTCCACATCTGTTTTATAGTTCACTGTTCGTCATGGAAAGACTATCCTGCTGTTTTAACAAAAAGAAATCTCTCTCATTCACACAGTCACACCAAAATAGAGCTTATGTAAATCTTTTATCTCTTGCTTGTTTCAGTCGTTGGACTACAGCCATGCTGGAACACTACCTTAAAAGGTTTGGTCAAACAAATTGACCCTCATAACATATTTTTATGTCTGATTATTGTATCAGTCTCTTTTGCCAAACTGCTAAGTTACATGGATGTAATCAAACCAAAACAAGTAGTGGGGAACAAAGGCTCACATAAATACATATAAACATATATATCTACAATAGACTTCCACACAGTTTCTTGCTGGCAAATTCACTCACAAGGTACTGGTCAGCCCAGAGTTTAAGTAGAAGACACTTGCCCAAAATGCCACGTAGTGAGACTAAACCCAAAACTAATCTAGTTGCAAAGTGAGCATCTTAAACATCCAACCATTCCTGTGTCTGAAGAAGTTTGTTTTGTTGGAAACTTATAAATGGATCATAGAAAAATGTAGAGATTTGGATTCTTTTGTTTCTTTTTACAAAAATTCACAATCTTGATTCTTGTTATGAAGTTTTTGAGAATTTAGATGTGAAGAATTTACAAGCCATTGCAAGAACTTCTACATTACTTATCAACTGACTAAAAATAATAGTCAAATTTCCTTCAAATTACACCTTACTATCTCATAAAGGGAGAGTCTTATTAGCTATAATGTCATGGGTAGGTAATGCCCAGAAGAGAACAAGCAGGTCTTATATTTGTCTACTCAGTCAGGGATGATCTGGGATTAACCCTTTAGCATTCGGGTTATTCTGTCAAATGTAATGCTTATTTATTCCCATTGATGATTATAATGATTGTTTATTATTAAATTAACATTGTAGGGTAGGTGCGAAAGGTCAGATCTGGCCAGTTTTTAACATAACACGGGTTGACTATTCAGGCCGGATATGGCCTGTTTAAATGCTGAAGAATTATTAATCTCTTATACAAAAATGAAATTGTTCCCTGGCTCTATAATTAGTTCAAACACTAATTACTATGATGGCTGTAAATATCTAGCCCCTTATTCTTAATAAGACAGTGTGTTGCAAATTGAGTGAGCTATGGCAGCTATTTCTAACTGGTCAGATGACCATATAGATGTTCCCTCATTGGCTTGTTTGTGCTTGTATAGCATTAATCTGGTGTTTAATGCCAGTAACACTAAGTGCTCATGTTATTGGTTTATACTAGAGAGTGTTACTCAATTTTATAGGAGAGAATGAAGATCCTCTAGCTGAGTATTTAAAATGTTCACCAGTTATTGAGTTCATAATCTGGTAGTACAATTGCTTGGAATGTGATAGGCTCAACACAAGGTAGGAGCTTCTGTGTAGTCATTCAACTTGTTAGAAATATCAACAAAGTCACTTTATTGACCTTGTCGTCGTCTTCATTACTATATGCTATAGTTAGGCTAAGATCAACAGCATTTCTATCACTTCGTCAATATCTTTTTTTTTTCATGGACACATGATTGTTCTTGTTTTGTAGCAAACTTAAGCAGATCTCTACCCATAACAATCATTAAAACTAATACTTTTTTTTTTTGTAAATGGATTAGTGAGTTCAGGGTCTTTATTTCTGTTTAATGGACAATATTATACTTCTTGATTTTATTTAATCTATTCGCTTCTTTAATCTGGGTCACTGGATTCACTAAGAACAGACCTGCCCATACTAACACCTAATTAACAATTTCTCATTCAGACACAAAGCCAGGAATGTTATGGTGGTGGGAGTACAGTCTAATATTTCAGTATTAGTGGTGGGAGTTCAGTCTAATATTTCAGTTAGTAATTATTTTATCAACTCTACAAGGATAGAAAGCAAAGTTGGTTTCAAAATGTAACTAAATTATACAAAGCATTTTCTTCTCTGCTTTATTTTATTAATTCTGCTACATGCTGCCCTTAACACTTGATTAACTACAATTTCACGATTCAGTGATTACTGGTATTACACACATACTTTTTTCTAGTAGCTTTAAAAATATACAGGTAGCATTATGTCACTTATGCTGACCCAGTTGAGAATTAGTCTCCAAATATAAAGGAAAAGCTAAAATAAATCAAATAATATCCCACTCTCTTAAAAGCTTATGTTCAATTAATAATTAGCATGAAATACTGACCATCTCTTGCTTTTAGTATTGGCTTATGTGTCCCTTCTTCCTAATTGTCTCTCCCAGCCTCCTTCACTATCTCTCTTTTTGATCCTCCATGAGTCAATATTAACCATGTGTATGCATGCTTGGGCAGGATTTTTTTGAAGGAGACTAGCAGTTAACTCATGCATGCAAGTCTCTGCCTCTTCATACCAAAGGGAAAAGCCACTGACTTGGGACAATACCACTTGACACCAGTGTCATTGCTGGTGTTGCTCTCAGAATCCAGAACAGATGTTGCAAGGCATTTCACCTGATTTTCCAAAGTTCTGCCAATCAGCTGCCATGAATTCATACTTTTTTTTTTATCTAACCTGAACTCAGAGTACAAAAAGTCAGAACAAATACCATGAAGTATTCTTTTCAATGCTCTAATGACTGACAATTTGCTGATTCGTCATTTTTTTAGTGTCTTGTGAATTACCCAAAAGCTAGAATGTCATAGAGAGACAGAGGCCTCCCATCATAAAGTAGGACTAAGATGGTTATCAGTAGGCAGGCCTCATGGAGGCAAAGTGACTGAGTTCCTTTCGACTATTGGTCCTCATGGAGGCCATAACTGAGACCTTTGACATTATGCTGTGCTTGAGAAGTCCCATCAAGCCGAGCAAAATCACAGTCATGGCAGATACTGGTGTCATGCAAATGGCACATAAAAGCACCTATTACATTCTCAGAGTGGTTAACATTAGGAAGGGCATCAGGCTGTAGAAACCCTGCTAAATCAGACTGGAGTCTGGTGTAGTACAGCCCTGGTCAAACCATCTAGCCCATGCCAGCATGGACAACAGATGTTAAATGATGATGATGATGATTTTCGTGTGAAAAATCCAAGATTTTCAAGGCACATGTTTAGCCACTATTTCTTAGCTGGTTAGTCCACTTTGCTCCATAAGGAGCATAGGACCGGCTTCACTGGTGTATATATTCCTCTCTAGGTGAGACTCCAGTCTGTCACAAGATTACTCGTTTTTACCAGTTGAGTGGACTGGAGCAACATGAAATGAAGTGTTTTGCTCAAGAACTCAATTCAAGAATCAAAATCACAATTTTACAATCATGAGTCCAACACCTTAACCACTAAGCCATGTGCCTCCACTTAATTCTTAGCTGAATTCCTCAAAATAGTTTGGTAAGCAGATTAGCATCAACACTCACTGAGTTTGTCTTCTCTTCCTCATGTGAAATAAATCGTAATACTAGGAAAATATATCAAATTAAAACAAAAGAAAAAGAAAAAAAAGTATTGAATTTGGTGGTGAGTTTTTGAAAAACATCAAGACTTGATTATGTCTATGCTACATTATATTAACTTGCATTCCTTGTACCTTCCTCATGCAAGATGGATTTGTAGGTTACTTGTATGGAAGACTGTATCCAAATAAGATGGATACAAATTTTCCCCTGTTCAAAACACACCCATGCAGCCCTGAATACATTCCAAGCTGCTTTTTGAAGGGCAAAGTTTATTCTTAGGTTGACTATGTGGGTGAAATAAAGTGCTTTTAAATTTGAGTTTTGATAGCAGGCTGCACATTCATCAGTCACTACCTTAGTAAATTTCCTCAGAGTCAGGCCAACCCCGCCCCACTCTCACTCTAAGAGATATGTGCGAAATGTTACCTTGGGTCAAGAGGGGACTTTGCACCATCCACAGATCTGGTCAGTGGGCCTCAGCAGATTGTCCCGTAGAAACCTCCAGTTGTCTTCCACATCATGTGAAGCTATAAACCCTTCCATTTCGTCAAAGGCTTCGAGTAATACGCCTCTAAATCTCTGTCCATTTGCAGGATCTTTAAGCTTCCAGACCCTTCTCCTCCATGGTGGTCATCTTCTGGGCATCCATTTACCTCTGATCCTGAAGTCGCTAACTCCTGGTCTATGTTGTGGGGTACATTCTTCACCTGGGAAGGCTTTGGCATTTATAAGCAGCCATCTTTCCCTTTTTCTGGCAAGGATGTAGTCAATTTGGCTAGTGTGTCTGCCAGAACAGTGGGTGACTGGCAGGTTTCCTGAAGTTAGTATTGCAAACCATCAAATCATTTGCATTGCAGAACTCCAGCAGCCTGGTTCCGTCCTCATTGCAGGAACCAAAACCATAGCCTCCATGTACTCCATGGAAGCCCCCTGTATGTTGTCCAACATATCCATTGAAGTCACCAGCCAAAAAGAGAAGGTCCCTGTCATTCGTCAACAAGGTAATCTGCAAGAGGGTGTCCTAAAATCGGTCTTTCTGTCCATCAGGTAGCCCCAGCTGAGCAGCATAGGCCGACATAATGGTTGCTAATCCATGATGTAGCACTAATCTAATCTTAAGTATTCTATTGCATACTCTGACTACCTCGATTACCTTCCACAAGAAGTATACCCATGCTCCTGACCCCATCAGTGTTCCCTGCCCAGAAAATCTTGTACCTGTGTTCTTTGCCTGTGAAGAACCTCCTCTCCACCTTACTTCTTGGAGGCAGCACAAATCTACACGTCTCATATATATATATATATATATGTATGTATGTATATATATATGTGTGTGTATAAGTATGTATATATGTATGTATACATATGTGTGTATATGTTTGTATATATACATATATGTGTGTATATATATATATATGTATATGTACAAGCCTAACAACCCTGGCCACCCCATCGTCTCCGCCTGCAACTGCCCCACCAAACTCATCTCCAGATATCTTGACTGTGTCCTTGCCCCCTTAGTGGCTTCCTTCCCCTCTCACATCCATGACACCTACCATGCTCTTTGTTCAACTCTTTCTCTTTCCGTCCTGGCCCCTCTGAACTTCTCTTCACTCTTGACATCAAGAGTTTATACACGGTGATCCCTCACCACAAGGGGCTATGACCCAACCCCCAATCTGACACATCCACACTCCTTCGTCTGGCCGAACTTGTCCTCTTACTTAACTGCTTCTCGTTCGCGGGTGATTTTTACCAGCAGGTCTCAGGAGTGGCCATGGGAACGAGAATGGGCCCCAACTATGTGAACCTGTTCATTGGTTATATTGAGGCCCAAATATTCTCCAGTTTCACTGGTCCCCTCCTGAACCATATAGTCATTATATTGACAACTGTATCAGTGCGACCTCACTTTCCTGTGAACATCTAGACTCTTTCCTCTTTTTTGTCAAATCTTTCCATCATGCCCTCCCTTTCTCCTGCACTATTTCCAACACTCAGTTGCCTTTCTCAACATTTCGGTCAGCATTCATCACTCCATTCTCACCACCTCCATCCACTACAAACACAGACTCACACTCATACCTCAACTTCTCCTCCCACCCTAAACACACCAAGCTCTCCATCCCTATTCCCAATTCCTCTGTCTACACTGGCTCTGCAGTGACAACCATGACTTTGAGACTCAGTCTCAACTCATGGCTTGCCATTTCATCCTACGTGGATATCCCCTCACCACTATCCACACCGCCCTTGCCAGAGCATGTTCTGTGGACCATGCATCTGCTCTCTTCCCCTGCACCTGCCCCGCCGTCTCCCATTTCCCCTCACTTACCACTCCACGACCCTACCTCTCCAACGCACAATTCTCTGAGCCTTTCAGCAACTCCAGTCCAACCCCCTCCACTTCACATCTTCCCTAACTTACTCCTCCCCTCCAAATGAGCCCACAACCTATGAGACCTTGGTCCACAGCTTCTTCCCTAACCCAACCTAGCTCATTCCTCTGCTCCCGCACTTGCCCTTACCTCTCCAACACCACCCTCCTCACAGACACCCATCATCAACTCTATTATATCACTGACTCTTTCACCTGTGCTTCTAGCATCATCATCTACTGCATCTCCTGCTTGCTCTGTCCTCTATACATCAGTCAAACAGGACACCGCTTGGCTGTCCAGTTCACGGAACACCTTCAAGACATCCAACTTGGCAATGACACCCGGTCTCGTGCCATTTTTGCTCTACCAGTCACTCTTTACAACACCTGTCTGTGTTTGGATTGTCCTTGCACAGGGACCATCCGGACTCCCATCTTAACTGTGAGCAGGGATTATCTTCTCTCTTTGCTCCTTTGCACCACATGGGCTCAACTCTCCTCCACTCTTCATCTAACCCACGTCCTCTCTTCCTCTCACACATACTTCCTCCCATCCACCTCTTCTCTCTTGCTCTGGCACCTTCTTCTCTTCACTTCTTCCCACCTTCTCCCTTCCACCCTCTCCCTTGTTACCCACCCCTAGACATTCCAACCCTACCATCCCTATACATCCCATCCCCACCCTATGCCTTAGACTCACCCTTGCTTCCCCCACTCTCGCCTCTCCCACACCCCAACCACCATACCACACACACTAGCACTGACCACTTTCCAGCACCTACACCATCATCTACACACATCAATGTCACCAGCCCACACGCACATACACGCTTTGACATACGCACACACACCTTCGTTTTGGGATCACCACTACTTTAGCTCTCCTATGTGACCCCTCTTTCCAGCATTCGCCATGATAGATCACTAGCCTTGGATTGTAGTTTTTTCTTGCTTGTTCTTGTTTGGATTTACTATATGTATATAAATGTATATGTATGTCTATATATATATATATATTATATATATGTATGTATGTATATACATATATATGCAGATGATACAAAAGTTTCACAGGCAATACAGAACCCTGAAGACACTAGGCACCTGCAATATGAGCTGGACGAAATTTACCAGTGGGCTGAAAAGAATAGCATGCAGTTCAATGCTGAAAAGTTTCAAGCTTTATACTATCAGCATGCAAAACTGAATGCAATACCCAAGGAATACACTGGACCCGGAGGGATTGCAATCCCAGAGGCACAATCAGTGCGTGACCTGGGTATTCACATAGTGATGACGCGACCTTTCATGTACATGTTGCTAAAATGACAGTGAAATGCAGACGCCTGGCTGGATGGATTCTTAGAACCTTTAGAACAAGAGAACAAGAAACCATGATGGTCCTCTGGAAGACATTGTCCTAAGTCACTTTGACTATTGCTCTCAGCTATGGTCACCATCCAGTGTCAAGTTGATCACAGAACTTGAGGCGATCCAACGAAGCTACACGAAGAAGATAGCCTCTATGCAGAATGTAAGCTACTGGGAAAGACTCAAGAGATTAAAATTATATCCCTGGAGCGAGGCGGGAAAGATAGCCATAATATACATCTGGAAGATCTGAGGGAAGTGTCCTGAACTTGGCATCGAGAGTACGCAAACGCCAGAACTGGGCGCCACTGCGTGGTGCATGGACTCCAAACTTCCATCAAGATGTAGGACAAGATTCTGTGATAGCCTGGGCTCCGGGCCCACAGCTCTTCAATATCCTCCCGATGAACCTGAGAGACCTGCATGGGGTGGATACAGATGTCTTTAAAATGGAGCTGGATCTCTTCCTGTCAGGTGTCCCAGATGAACCAACTTCACGGCAGGAGGGGCAGATGAGGGCAGCTGCATCGAACTCTCTCATGCACCAAATAGCAGTTGCTAGAAAGCCTCCATGAAGTGAACCAAGTAGCAAACACAAATGGCGGTGCCCCAGCATGGCCACAGCTCATGAGCTGAAACTGGAATCAATCAATCATCAATCAATCAATCATATATATATATATATGTGTGTATGTATGTATGTATATATATATATATATATATGTATATATGTGTGTATGTATGTATGTAATATAATATATATATGTATATATATGTGTGTATGTATGTATGTATATATATATATATATATATATGTATGTATGTATATATATATATATCTATGTATATATATGTATGTATGTATATATGTATATATATGTATGTATGTATATATATATATATATGTATATATATGTATGTATGTATATATATATATATATATGTATATATATGTATGTAGTATATATATATATGTATATATGTATGTATGTATATATATATGTATATATATGTATGTATTATATATATATATGTATATATATGTATGTATGTAGTGTATATATATATATGTATGTATGTATGTGTATTATATATATATATATGTATATATGTATGTATGTATAATATATGTATGTATGTATATATATATATATATGTATGTATATATAATATTATATATATGTATGTATATATATAATATGTATGTATATATATATATATGTATATATATATATATATAATGTATGTATATATAATATATATATATGTAGATAGATATATATATATAGTATGTATATATATATATATATATATATATATGTATATATGTGTGTGTGATGTATGATGTATATATATAATTATATATATGTATGTATATATGTGTGTGTGTATGTATATATATGTGTGTGTGCATGTATGTATGTATATTATATATATATATGTATGTATATATGTGTGTTGTAGTATATATATGTGTGTGTGCATGTATATATGTAAATATATATATATATATACATGTATATATTTATTTATGTATGTTTATGTATATATACACATATATATATGTGTACGAACAGCGAAAGCATGGTAGACCAAGGAAAATGTGGAGGGGACAGGTGGAAGAGGAGACTGGGAGGGTTGGCTTGAGAAAGAAGGTCATCCAAAATTGGGTGAGATTGTGTCAGGGCGGTTGCTGTGGCACTGAAGTAGATCTAGCCATCCCCATTAACAGAGACAAAACCAGGATTCAAAATGATGGATGATGATGATGTATATGTATGTATATCTATGTACATGTGTGTATATATATATCTTTATATATGTGTGTATGTGTATATAGATATGTGTATATATGAAAATGTATGTATATTTATGTATGTACATACATATCTATATAATTATATATTTATATATGTATGTGTATATATATATTTGTGTGTATGTGTGTGTCTGTGTATATATATATATATATACAAAATGAGAAAATGGAGAAATATATCTAAATCATTCATCAACTATCAGATAATACCGAATCATATACTTTATTAAAACACTACACAAGAGCATTAAGATTAGACATTAATACAGTACAATAATTACAATCGATATAATGAGATATAACTAAATAAATATAACAAGATATAAAAATACATATACATTATAACTGACAGCTGTTTCGGCCATGCAGATAAGTATGTCTCATTTAACCTATATTAGCCATATATTGCAGGTATAAATGAGACATTAACAAAAATATCTTACGGCCTCTTCGGAGATTCTAATATATATATATATATATATACACACATCAACCCTAGTGTGTAACTAGTACTTATTTCATCGATGTTGAAAAGATTAAAAGCAAAGTCAACCTTGATAGGATGTGAACTCGGAACATAAAGATGGACAAAATATTGCTAAGCATTTTGCCTGGCATGCTAACAATTCTGCCAGCTTGCCACCTTGGTCATTATTACAAATAATCCCATTTTCTTATAATAGTCCTTACAAAATAAAATCCAATTTTTACAAAAGATCCTTTCTTCAAGTTCCATTTCAACATAAGATTTTTTATTCAAATCCTTACCAATACAATCTCACTTTAACAATAGATTCTTACTTTACTCACGTGTTTTCAATTGTTTCTTTGGTCCTTACAAATAAAATCTTATTTCCACAGTAGACTTTCATTTTAGTCTTTACAAATATTATTTCCTTTTTTTTTTTTAAGATATGCTTTTATTTAAAACTAAAATGTTCCCAAACTTTTTATATAATTCGTATTTTGCTTTTAACATATTAACATTTTTTGGCGCTTTAAATCTTCTTTCTCACACTTTTATTGAACCTAATCCTTATCTTGTTTGCATTCCTTTGTCTCTGATGATGATTCAGTATGTGTCTAAATAGTTAAATGCCAAACGATTCTCATAGATTCTTCAAAATATAAATAGATACATAACTACTTCCTCTCGTCATTATCTGAATATCATGTAGGGAGTGCTCTAAGTCTCACAGTCTTTATTAAATTGCATCAATAAAATAGACATTACCTTTAAAATCTCCCTCTAAACTAAAATACAGTCTATGTCACAAAAGAAGCGGTCAATTTGTATGAAAATATTTTCTTTTGAAATGAAACTCCACTGACAACAGCAAAAGAATATATAATTAGATTTTCTCACTACGTCACTATGACATCATACTGGCCTAGTTTTGTGGTAATTCTCATAATGATTAACAAAAGCGAATAAATACACTATAATAGTTGCTATGTTTTCGTCATTTAAGAACCTGATCATAACTTTCCTCTCAAATACATCAACTGAAAAGAGCAGTTCTTGACCTTAAAAACTTTTTTCTATTCATTTTCTATTTGTTGCTATAAACAGGCTTTCTTTTATTTATTTATTTGTTTTGTCTTTCTTTCTTTTTTTTTTTTCAAGTATTTTCCTCCACCACTTTCTCTCTTCAACCCACTTTTAGGCTGTATTTTAAAATTTTATCTTTTATCTATCATTAGACTGTGGCCATGCTGGGGCACCACCTTGAAGGGTTTAGTTGAACAAATTGACCCCAGTGCTTCTGGGTTTCTTTTTTTTTTTTTTAAAGTCAGTAGTTGTGTCAGTCTCTTTTACCAAACGACCACACAGTTATGGGGATGTAAACAAACCCACACAGGCTGTCAAACAGTGGTGAAGGACAAATACAGACACACACACACATATATATGTATATATACAATGGGCTTCCCCACAATTTCTGTCTCCCAAATTTACTTAGAAGGTATTGGTTCAGCCCAGGTCTATAGCAGAAGACAGTTGTCCAAGGTGCCACACAGTGGGACTGAACCCAAGGCAAACTTCTTAACTACACAAACATACCTTTTTTTTTTTCTTGGGTTATTTTTGTCTTTTGTAGTGAGTGGGTAGGAACAGTTGAACATCAAAGGAAGAAAAAGTATTGGGGTTTGTTCAGAGCTTGATAAATGGGAAGACACAGTAGAGTGATGAGAGACATGTTGGCTTAGATGAAAATGGTTGGCTATTTCCACGGAACAGTGGCCATTGTAGAATAAGTAAAATAGTAGAATAAGTAAAATAAGGAAACAGCAAATCTGTGAGCTAGCTGAGCGTGTTGGTGAATGAGTTTCGGCTAATTGGCTGAGCACCTTTGTTTTAGATGTGTGTTATCTAGGAATATTTGAGTATCGGGCAGCAGGGCCTGCTCCGATATAGGTCTTAATATCTCAGTTTTGCCTTCTAGGAAATAAGCAACTGATTGGGTTCAAAGGAGTTCCTAGCTCTCAGTTGTAAAGCTAGTCTTTGTGATGAATGAGAGATTTTGAGGGCCGGTATTTCTAGCAAGCTACTTTGAAGGTTTTGTGTTGTAGCTTAAAATTAAAGTGGGTGTGCTAGAAGATGATATAAGCAAGGATTTTGTCTTTGTGCTGAAGAAGATTGGTGTCATGCCTTCATTGGCAAATGCTATTTTTGAGTTCTCTGTTCATGGAAGCAGTGCAGGCTCAGTGGAAGCTTCTAGCAGAGAGGTATCATTCTTAGGAGTGCTAGAGGTGATGCAGCTATAGGAGGAAGAGTGTTGAGGGCATAACCAAATCTTGGGGCACATCAGAGTGTGCGATCTTGACAGGAAGAGATAATGTATTGATGAAACCCATAGACAGGTAACTTATCCAGGAGATTTTTGTGTTAGGCTCAGTCAAATACTTTACTGAAATGTAATGGCATTTCTCTGTCTTATGTTGAACTTCTCAAGGGCAAAAGACCACTAATAAGACATCAAGAGCAAGCCCTTAGATGTGATTTTTATGAAAGCTGGACTGATGGAGACTGAGAAGGAAGAAAAACTTGAGATGGTTGTTAACTACTGTTTTGCGAAAATGATAGGTTTGTTGCAGACAGAATCAGAGAAGTTGTCCTTTTTGTAGGATGAGAGATAAATTGTAATATGTTCCCATTGAATTAGAAAACTATTTCTCATTATGGATAAACAGGCACAGACATGGCTGTGTGATTAAGAAGCTCACCTTATAACCACTTGGTTTGGGGTTCAGTCCCATTACACTGTACCTTTGGCAAGTGTCTCCTAATGTCTGGCAAGTAAATTTGGTTGACAGAGACTGTATGGAAGCCTGTCATATATATTTGTGTTGCTCCTCCCACACACACTTCCCACCTCTTGATGAGTGTTGGTTTGTTTACATTCCATGTAATTTAACAGTTCAACAAAAAAGAATGATAGAATAAGTATCAGATTTTACAAAAAAATAAGTCCTGGGGTCAATTTGTTCTGAGATCAAATCCTACTATGGCCCACTTAGGTGGTAGACTTGATCCATTGCCCAGTTTAATGCAACCACCTGGCATCTTGAATGCATATTTAGCAGAACCCACTGTATTGCAAACATTTGGATCAGTTTGAAGATACTTCCCTCCCTCCCCCCAGTCTCAGAGATTCTGTGAAGTCCTGGACACTGCCTTTCCTCTTAGCTGAAAAACTTTTTTTAATAAAATATGGGAAACAACTCAGACATGTTTCAGTCATATTATACCTCTTCAACAATGCATAGGCTTTGCCATAGTTGCCAGAGTAGTGACAAAAAATTCACTTAGTAATTGTAAAACATTATTCCTTATTCCTTATTCATTATGGGGCATGGAAATTAGCATTTTTTTTCTTTCTTTTTTTTTTAATTACTAAGAAAAATTACTTAGGAATATCTCCATAAAAACCAATAATTAAGGTAATATTAACACATTTAATGCAAGGAGCATCAAGTATAATTTGCTAATCTATTAATTGTACTCACTCCACCACTGAAATAGTAAAATCTTAGCCATTGTTTTTTGCTTTTTCTGGCATCACTGAATAGAACCCAATACATTAGTGCTTGCCAATTACACTATCTCACACTCACTGCATACATTAATGTATGTCAGACTTGGGTTAATATCCACATTCCATGGTGTCACAGCTTGGTTATTAGGTGTCATTTAATTAAATATTTTTGTTGCTAACTAGGTCATAACTATTGTGTCGCATTGGGATGGTTTGAGGGGAAATTGATTTTATAGATAAATCACATTTTAGAGATTCTATGTTAAATCTAATTCATTTAATTTTCATCATCATCATCGTCATCATCGTTTAACGTCCGTTCTCCATGCTAGCATGGGTTGGACGGTTCGACCGGGGATCTGGGAAGCCAGAAGGCTGCACCAGGCTCCAGTCTTATCTGGCAATGTTTCTACAGCTGGATGCCCTTCCTAACGCCAACCACTCTGTGAGTGTAGTGGGTGCTTTTTACGTGCCACCTGCACAGGTGCCAGGCAAGGCTGGCAACGGCCACGGTCAGATTGGTGCATTTTACATGCCACCGGCACGGAAGCCAGTCGAGGCGGCGCTGGCATCGGCCACGAGTCGGATAGTGCTTTTTATGTACCACCAGTCCAGGGGTCCTGGCTGGTTGATTTCGATTTCGCTTGCCCCAACATGTCTTCACAAAACTTTCACTTCTGATAACATCATCATTTATAATCATACCTTTTTTTTTTTTTTTTTTCCATACTGGCATTAATTGTTTGAGTCTGTTCAAGTATATCATCTTGGCACTTTTTGCAGTCACTAGCAATCTTGGGTTCAGTCCCATTGTGTGGCACCTTGGGTAGGTGTCTTCTATAGCCCCAAGCTTCAGTAGACAGACACTGAAAAAAGCCCATTGTGTGTGTGTGTGTGTGTGTATGTTTGTGTCTCCTTGTCTTGACATCACATGGTTGTTGTAAATGGTTGTCAGTCATTTCCAATATTCTGTGAAAACATGCTGGCCATGGGGAAATATTTTGCCTTACTTGGAAATATGTGAAGTTTGACAATAGGAAAAACATCCAGCTGTAGAAAACCCTCCACAATAAACTCAGTCTAACCCATGCAAGCATGGAAAAATGGTAGTTAAAATTATGATGATGATCATCGTCATAAAGGTCAGTGTCCCAAGATCAGTCTTCACTACTTCTTCCCATATTTGTGTAAAGTGCAACTTATTCATGGAATGTTTACTTCTTCAGTTTAGAAATTATTTTGATTAGTAAAATCCAACAAAAAGTGGACAGCGAACTTGTCATGAGGAGTAGAAAATTTAAATGTTATTTTGATTGTTGATTTCTATTACAAAAAAAAAAATTAATAGATTTCATTCGTAACACTTTTTTCATTTATTTTTGCAGCTTTTAAATTGGAGAAATACCAAGTTTATAGAAGAAAGTTTCTACAATGAATTTTATGCGGATGGCATTAAAAAGAATAATAATAATAGGAGAAAGAAAAAGCCAGCATCAGGAGTTTGGTTAAGCAACAAAACTGAGAGTTTGCCTCTATCTGAATTAAAATCCAATTATAGTCTTTCAGTGTATGTGGAGCCTTTCAACAATAGCTTAATTGATATATCCAACTTTAGCCAATATTCCTCAAATGTATTTATTCCCAAAGACTATAAATGTATATTTCCTTCGCAGCTTTCATCGGCTGAACAAATGGTGTCGCCGACTAAAAATAATTTTGTGCAAGCATTGCCTAGCTCTAAAACTTCTTACCTAATAATGGCTTTCCCATTTTCTAACACACCGAAACAAACTATGGCATTGAATAAAGGAAGCCGTCTCTGTCCTTTAAAGCCAGCAATTGATAATGCAGTAGTTAATTCTTCAGTTGACCTCTTCACCAGAAGTCCAAGCAATGCAAATAAGACACCCGCCAAGAAAGAAAAAACTGGTGGACCATCTGAGGAACAGTTGATTTTAATGAAAGAAAAGTTAATAACAATTGTAAGTATTTGCCTGGCTGCAAAACTTTACTGAATTCTTACGATGTTTTCTCTCTCATCAGTTCTGTTTTCTACAATTTTGTGTGTGTGTTCCCTTGTCTTGACATCTTGTGATGATTGTAAACAAATATCATCGTCGTCATCATCATACAAGTAAGTTTTGTTAACCCCATAACATTGGTTGACGTAAATTTATATGCACTGTGTACTCGTTTTGTATCAGATGATGAAAATATACACAGCCCTATCTGCTGTGGTTTTGTACCTGTTTGTATACCGGTTGATATAAATATCTGCTATCACTCATGAAATCGATAATAGAGGCCACTGCACAAATTTCAAGGAATCTGATAGGTTTGTTAGACTCTTCATGTAAATATTTCCAACTCAGTTCGAGACTTCACCATAATAGTATAAAAACAGCAGTTTTGGTGGTTGCACTACCATTTCCACTATGACTTCCTATCAAATTTGTATACATTCAGCAAATTCTTCTGGTTCTTTGCAGAATTTACAGTCACATCTAGCTACACCAGTTTCGTTGAATTTACAGTCCTCACAGTGGTGACAGCTTACATAAATAAACAGTGCATGCTTTGAAGTGGTTGACGTAAATATACGCATGAACCGTTGTTGTACACTAATTGCTGATCTTATTCAAGATGATTACTGTCAGTGCAACCTAGCTGCCTGATAATGGATTAATTTCCAGTCTTCCATGCAAAACATAGCTGGCCATGGAAAAATATTATCTTGCTTGGAAACAGGTGAGGATTGACAACAGGAAGGACATCCAGCTGTAAAAAAATCTGCCTCAACAAATCTCATCTGACCCATGCAAGTATAAAAAATGGATATTAAATGATGATGAATGTTTGGGGTAACCACAGTTCCACTCAGTGTGATTGATGTTAGAACTGTATAATTGTGAGGCAGATTTGTTAATCGTGCAGCCATATTACACTCAATGGACTTAATTCTGCTTTGCAAAGCAATTAATTAATTCACTACTTGTAATTTACTGTTTTACATCTGTCATTATAGTGTTACATATTCCCAAACTGGCCTTTTATGAGATGGTTCTGCAAATAATGATAATCTCAAGGTGATTTCTACAAGTATTTTTAGCATTAAATGTTCAGAATAAAAAAAATAATAACATTATTTGTAATTATTGTTAAATTGCTTTGCATTATTTCTCTTTTTACTGGGAAAATATTTGTGATGTCAATGGTTTCTATTTCATTCATATCATCATCATCATATGTTCACTTTCCATGCTGGCATAGGTTGGACAGTTTGACAAGATCCAATGGCCACAGGGCTGCTCCAAGCTCCAACTTTAGTTTAGGCATACTTTCTACGGCTGGATGACCTCCTTAATGCCAACCACTTTACAGTGTGTGCTGGGTGCTTTTTTTCGTGCTACTGGCACTGGTGATGTTGCAAAGTGACTTACAAGAATATAAACTGATTAAAGTCTTTTGGAGTGTATTTGAGAAGGGAATGTAGCTTTATGTCGGGTGTTGAGAGGCTGAAGTAGAATAGTGGGACAAGCGCACATGTTTTGCTATTAGGGAAATATGTGGTTACCCTTCATTATGAAAGGGTGGGAGTGACTGGGAAGAAGATAAAGATAGGGGTGACAAAGTGCCAAATAGAGCTCTCCAGTACAAGAAGGTAAGTATAATAGAAAAATGCAGACAATGGATCAGGAGGGAAAAGGGGTTAATTTCATAAGAGTGTAAGAGGAGAATAACAGAGATAGGGGTAGAGATGACTAATTCAGTGATAAAAAAGGGCAGAGGTGGTGTTGCTGGGAAAGATACATATATAGATAGAACATACCACTGTAAAAAAAAATGCCCTAAAGCCAAATCAGCTGAGTCGTGCAGGATTCTGGAGGGGTGTAGAATAGTGTGTGTGATTGTAAGATTAAGGTATCAATAAGACATCAGTTCAAATCCAGGTAAATATTCAGCCTTTATGTTATACTTCTATCTGTTCTGGTTCAGTGCTCCACAACCAGTATGCTGCTGTACACTAGTGTGCCATCAGATGATGCTAGGTGTGTCACAGTGTAACCTCAATATAATTTGTTTTCTTTATACTGTTAGTTATACTTTTAGTTCAGGTGTGCAGCCGAATTTTGAAAAGAATATAGGTGTACCACAAATGGAAAAGGTTGCAAAGCACTATTCTAGTTGACTGACAAAATGAGCGAAAATAGTTTTACTTCCTACACCATGGTTGAGTGATTAACCATAGAAAAAGCATCTAGCTATAAAAAGAATAGCTTCAGAAAATTATGTCATCCCATCCATGGAAGCCTTAGAAAATAGATACATAAAAGCACAGACATGGGTG
This sequence comes from Octopus sinensis, assembly GCF_006345805.1. Taxonomy (NCBI): domain Eukaryota; kingdom Metazoa; phylum Mollusca; class Cephalopoda; order Octopoda; family Octopodidae; genus Octopus; species Octopus sinensis. Next base: position 143,416,538 of record NC_042997.1, on the reverse strand, counting down.
TGTGATTAAGAAGTTCAGTTCCACTGTGTAGAGCTATGTGCATATATCATCTTCTACAGCCCTGAGCTGATCGAGTTGTGCATGTATGTGTATGTATTATCCTCTTCATTTAACATCCATTTTCCATGCAGGCATGGGTTGGACGGTTTGACTGGAGCTGCTATGAATGAGGGCTGCACCAAGCTCCATTGTCTGTTCTGGCATGATTTCTACAACTGGATGCCCTTCTCAATGCCAACCACTTTACAGAGTGTACTGGGTGCTTTTTATGTGGCACCAGCACCAATGCTTTTGATGTAGTACCAGCAACAAGTATATGTTTCTAAATCTATATCACCTACTATATCTATATATAGATATAATGTGTGTGTTTGTGTTGCTTTTTTTTATTGACATCACTCAAGGAGTTTTAATCACTAGTCTTCCATGTCTGGCCATGGGGAAATATTACTTTGTTTGGAAACAGGAAAGGCCATAGAAAATCTACCTCAGTGAACTGTCTGATCCATGCAAGGATGGAAAAGTAGGCATTAAAATGATGACTGTGTGTGTGTAAAAAGACAAAATTTTCCATAATATTGAGAGGTGGGGGTGGAATTTTTTTATCTTTAAAGAAACAATAGAAATTAACGTTTTATTTCTGATAAAATATTCACTGAGCAAGGTTTGGTTATCAGAATTCTTTTTTTTATCTCATTTTTCCACTACTCTTAAATACAAACTTGGGTTCTACCAATGATCATGCTTGTTATTGAATATAACTATTAATCTGAGATCTTTTCTGGTTTTTTTTTTTTTTTTTTCTTTTTTCATTATCACCAATCAGTACATCACCTCATTCTCAGCAATACTGCGATTTTTGATAAGGTTGTATGGCAAGGGAGTGGAAATGGAAGATCTGATGTTTCCTTCATCTGAGAGAGAGAGAAAATATCACTTTTGAGTGATAATCCTTAAATGTCAGATTCCTCTTATTTCTGCAGCATAAAAAAAAAATCAGTAATTTTTGCACCCACACAGAGGAGCACCAAATTCTTTAGATTCTATGTAGGGTTAGGTTTTTTTTTTTTTTTTTTCCTTTTTCTTTCTTTTTGTACCACTAAAAATGTGAAAGCACATGACTTAGTAGTGATTAAGATGTTGCAATCACAATCATAAGGCCATAGTTTTGATTCCAAGACCAAGGCAGTCCAGTCTACTCTGCTGCAGTAAATAAATTCTAGCAATAACTGGAAATTTAACTCTGCAACAACAGATTGGTGCTTCCCTCCTTTATATGCTGTGAAAATCAGGTTAAACTCTGGCTTCATGAGTCCTTCAGCTTATGACAGGTCTGAGTAAATCACCAGTTATACACGTACATATATTGTATAATTGAGCTGTTGGATAAATGCCTAATAGCTGTTAAAAATGTTTTTTCTGTAGTTCACTGGAAAACAAAAATGGTGATGACCCTCTTATTATTGTCAAGACAGCAAGCTAATAGATTTGTTACCATGACAAACAAAATGCTGAACAGCATTTCTATTTTCTTTACTTCCTGAGATCAAATTCCACGGAAACTGACTTTGCCGTTCATCCTTTCGGGGTCATCATCATCAATTAACATCCATTGTCCATGCTGCCATAGGTTGGACAGGTTTACCAAGGCTGGAAAGCTGCACTAGATTCCAGTTTGGTCTGATATGGCTTCCTACAGCTGGATGCCCTTTCTAACACCAGCCACTCTGAGAATGTAAGGGGTGCTTATACATGCCACTGGCATGGGTGCCATTTGCATGACACCAGTATCTGCCACGACTGCAATTTTACTTGGCTTGATGGGTCTTCTTCTCAAGCACAACATAATGCCAAAGGAGTCAGTCATTCATCATTGCCTCCACGAGGCCCAACACTTGAAAGGTGCTTTCCCCATGCCACATCGATGAAATTTACTAGCCCTCACTTCTAAAATTGCTGGTCTTGTGCCTATAGTTGGAAGGATTATTATTATTATTAACCCTTTAGCATTTAACCTGGTCATGTCTGACCCAAATATGCTATCTGTTTTATGTTCTAACTAACCAGGTCCAGCCTATCACACATACTCTTCAATGCTAAAAATATACAATTACATCATCAACATTTCAAAGCTACAATATAATCCATGAATGGGATTGAGCCCAATGTTCCAATCACCACTGGTATCATGTCCAATCTTCCAAAACGAGGAAATAGTTTGCAAAGCTATCATTATTAATCTAATTAGGTCTAAACTCTCTAAACTATTGAGTACCCTTGTGTAACTAAATTGTCTTTTAATTTCCAGGTACCACAATTTTTCAAGAAGCCACATGATTATCGAATCTATCATCCAGATGTGGTATTTGTCAATAACTTCTGGGGAAGGAAAATTACCCGCAAGTAAGTTGACCGCTTTACACACACACATACACATGTTCTAAAATGTCTAAAAACTCTTGGCTAACGCATTTCTCTTCATCCAAAGATAAGGATCTCTTGACTAGAACCTTGGTCTGTTTGTTATAAGAACTTATATTGACTGTGTATTGTTATTGTAAAACATTTGGGGTTTATATAGCTTGTTATCATGCATGCACAAACACTCTCTCTCCACTGGACACAAACAAGGCAAGAATTTGCTTCTCAACTATGTGGTTTTGGTTTCATTTTTATTGCATGGCACTTTGAGTGAGTGTCTTCTACTTTAGCCATAGACCAACCAGTGTGTTGGCAGTGAATTCAGTACATGGAAAGTGTACAGAAGCTCATTGTATATATACATGTGTCTGTATGGATGTTTACATTCTATGCTCTGCATGAAAGTCGCTGAGCTACGAATGAGAATATTTGTTGACGCTCCTAAGCTTTGTGCTTGCAATGTTGACAAGAAGGGCATCTGACTGTAAAACGTGGCCATGCTGGAGCACCGCTTTTAGTCAAGCAAATCGACCCCAGGACTTATTCTTTGTAAGCCTAGTACTTATTCTATCGGTCTCTTTTGCCGAACCGCTAAGTTACAGGGACATAAACACAACAGCATCAATTGTCAAGCGATGTTGGGGGGACAAACACAGACACACAAACATATACACACACACACACATATATACATATATATATATACAACAGGCTTCTTTCAGTTTCTGTCTACCAAATCCACTCACAAGGCTTTGGTCGGCCCAAGGCTATAGTAGAAGACACTTGCCCAAGGTGCCACGCAGTGGGACTGATCCCGGAACCATGTGGTTCGTAAGCAAGCTACTTACCACACAGCCACTCCTACGCCTTGATAATATATTCATCTAATTTATGCTAGTATTGAAAAACAGAACAAACAAACCTGCTCATAGACACAGGCATCCTCAAAACCAATATTTGCTATTTCTCTATTCACTCACATTTGCAGTCATGCAATGCACATTATCATACTTACACGTGCATACGGCTGTACACATCTGTTTGGTTACATATACCTTTTAGATTAACCTATTTTCTTTTATCCTAAAAGCTATTAACATATTGGTGAAAAAAGATGTGCAGAAAGGTGTACATTCCATAGCCATGAATGGTCTTTTTTCAACCATTCTCAAAGACATCCTTCATTAAGTTGTTACAACTGCTTGGAGATGTAAGTGCAAGCTCTATAAGATAACACTGAGCAATCAAGTTCTGTTTATAAACATCAAATCCTACTAGCTGGAACTTCCCTCTTCCAACTACTTATAGCCAGTGTTTGATGAAATTCTTTTTTGTTTTTCTAGAACTGGTGCTGATGCCATATAAAATGCACCCAGTACACTCTGTAATGTGGTTGGGTTTAGGAAGGGCATCCAACTGTAGAAACCATGCCAAAGCAGACAATTGGAGCCTGGTGCAGCTCTCTGGCTTGCCAGCTTCTGTTGTACCATCCAACCCATGCCAGCATGGAAAACAGACGTTATATATGATGATGATGATTTCTAGAGTAAATTACATGTAGTTGTTATTTTGCCCCATGGGAGCTCTGATTGGGAAAATCTGTGATCAAAGGCATTCCAACCATGACTATTCCATATATTTAAGGGTTACTACATCTTAATTAATGTATCTTTATTTAACATATAGAATGTGATTTAAGGGAGATTCAGTTGCTATCTCTTGCAGGTCAAGCAGCCATGTAGAGGTTCTGCAATAGTTGGAAGAAAAGACCTGAGACATGTAGGCTTAGTGGATATTACATGTGAGATTTAGTAAAACATGTGAACGGGTTTATTACAGATCTGACCACTCCATGCCAGTATGAAACAGAATGCTGATGGATGAGATTAAGCGGGGAAAACTAAATACTGCTTTTCATTTTTTCAGAGGAATTCGTGCCTACATGTTGGAGTTGGTAAAAGTGAGAATGTTGTCACACATGAAATATGCCCACCTTCAAATGAGCATCCTCAATATTTCAATCAAACCTGAGACTGCTTCTATTCGTCTGCATTGGCGGGTCAGTGGCCTACCACAGCTGAAAACATTACAGATTTGGAATTTTATGCCATGGACCTATCGCAGCTCATTAAAATCGGAATCCCAGTACGTACAATTTTTTTTTATGTATTTTCATTTTAATCATTAATCTGAGTAATATGGAGTAGTGTCCATAGCATTGTAAGGCTACTATTCTGAGGTCTCTTTCAGTTCGGATTGGCCATGTGTTTGCATCTGTCTGTGCAGGCCTGAGCAAGGTTTGGGTTTTTTTCTGGGTTTTTTTTTTTTTGAAAGACTGACCAGCACCAATGTGACTGTGTGGTAAGGAAGACACTTACACTTACAGTGGCATTCACCTGAGGGCAGTTGAGCCAGCTCCGACCAACAACTTCACCATGTTGTTCACAAATGATGACCCCCATCCAACAGTCTAAGTAATGCTTCTCTGCCAGCAGCCCAAACATCCAGTTTGCAAAAATGATAAATGCCCCACTGGGAGAGCAAGCATGTTGTATAGCATGGACACCATAGATGTAGTTGTCATTCGTTGCTGAGGTGTATAATTCATCTTCAGTTTCAGTGAGAATACAAATTCACATGTGATCCCTGGTCTTATGCATTTCAGTGCCACTGTATTCCATTTATGAAATCCACTCAAACTCCAGAAGGATGAAAGGCAAAAGTTGAATTTGGTTGAAACCATAATGTGCCACATAAAAAGCACCCATGCTGGTGCTGCATAGAAGCACCCAGTACATAACTTAGATATGTTTCAACCAAAGATTGGTCCAGGCCATGTCTAACTTAATAGCATCACCTGATAGGATTAGCTAAATCCTTTTTTAAGTCAAGTTTTGTGGTACCATAGTCCATTCGAGTAGGAAGTTCTTGTTGAGTGAGTTGTAGCCAGGTATAATAACATTGATAGGTTTTGACCAGTATAGGCCCAGGCCATGTCTAACTTAATAGCACCACCTGGTGAAATGTTTTGATCGTATATTGGACACCATGGCACACTCTAACAAAGAGTTATTGTTGGAGACATATCCTGGTGTAGGAGGTTGGTCCAGAATTTTTTGGAGGAATTTGTCCAGAGAACTTTTGAATTTTATGGTTTCCATTTTGACATTTTGGTATAATATTAAAGATATCTGGACAGATTGAGGTAAAGTAGTTCTGTCTAAATGTTGTTCTCTGTAGAGTGGTTAGCATTAGGAAGAGCATCCAGCCATAGAAACCATGCCAAAACTGACATGGAGCCTGAACAGCCTTTCAGCTGGTCAGTCCCTGTCAAACCGTCCAACCCATGCCAACATGGAAAACGGATGTTAAATGATAATGATGATGAATGTAAAGTGCCAGTATAATGTTCTAATTATTCTGCCAACTCTCTGAAAGGTCAAGTCAACATCAGCAGAATTTGAACTCAGAACAGATAAAATGCTGCTAAACATTTTGCCCAACATGCTAACGATTCTGCCAGCTCGCTGCCTTTTACTGCCTTCATTGATATTAAAATAAATCTTTCTAACTTTTGGCACATAGCAAGCAATTGAGAGGGGACTGGGAAGTTAATTACATCGACTCCAGCGCTCAACTTAATTATTTTATCGGCCCTAGAAGATAAAAGTCAAAGTCTACCTCAGCAGCATTTGAACTCAGAATATATATAGCCATAAAAAATGCTGGCACACTAACGATTCTGCCAGGTTGCTGCTGTCGTTGCCAGTACCGCCTGACTGGCCCCTGCCAGAGCAGCCAACTGGCTTCCGTGCCAGTGGCACGTAAAATGGCACCATTCGAGCGTGATCGTTGCCAAAGTCGCCTTACAGGCACCTGTGCTGGTGGCATGTGTAAAAGGATTCGAGCGAGGTCGTTGCCAGTACCGCCTGACTGGTCCCCGTGCCTTTGGCACGTAAAAAGCACCCACTACACTCTCGGAGTGGTTGGCGTTAGGAAGGGCATCCAGCTGTAGAAACTCTGCCAAATCAAGATTGGAGCCTGGTGCAACCATCTGGTTCGCCAGCCCTCAGTCAAAATCGTCCAACCCATGCTAGCATGGAAAGCGGACGTTAAACGATGAACGACGATAAAGATAACGATACTATTATTTATCGATTGAAGTTGTATGGTAAATAAATGATATTCTATCGGAACTAAGTACTTGTAAAGAAGAATTATTTAGTACTGGGTGACGCGCGTTGAGATAAGTTCTTCTCAAGTGTTCCGACTGGGATTGTATCCAATAGCGGACAAAAAAAAAAAAAACACTATTGCGCGAGTATGTGTATAATAATGTTCGAATTTTCCGTATGATAATATTTATCATGGTCTGTAATTTATTTTTAACCTCCTACCTTGAGATAGGCTCATAATGTTTCTATTTATTCCACGAAAATAGTAATTTGATTAGATTCGTAGGTGAAAATTGCATACATTTACGCTTTCTTTAAGCGATTATTGCTGACCTCGCTATTTGGTTAAAGAACGATAACTATTCTTTAACTGGTGGCATAATTTTTTTTTATTATTATTTCAAGGGAGACAACTAATAGTGTTACCGATTGTGCGTTATCTCCTTTCAGATTTTAAATTGTTCTTCGTTTCTTCTTGTTTATGTGTGTCTGTGCCTGACGGAGAAGCTAAAAGTTTCAGTTACGAAGTTATGAACTGCAACGAAAATTCTTTAAATCAAAATATGGAAGACTTCACATTTTTATCAGAAAATTCTGTTCCAAAACGAGTTGTAATTCTTTAAATCAAAATATGGAAGACTTAACATTTTTATCAGAAAATTCTGTTCCAAAACGAGTTGTACTTCAACTCTCTCGTGTTTTTAAGTTATTTTTTTTTTAAATATTACAATTGATTAAAAACTTAATATTTTGCTGCACATTATTGAACTTAAGTATCATTACATATAACAGCTGAGTTGTTCGAACTCGTTCAATTTTCAAAACTCCAACAAGTCACAGACCCTCTTTGTAGATAGATATCTTACGATAGAGCCAAAAACTGCCTCTGAAAGAGGACCAGAAACTTCTTTAAACAGTTGTTAACCTTCTGCCAAGCACAAATACATCCTACAATGAGCTGTGCCAGTACTACATAATAAAACCATTTAGACCTGCAGTGCATAGCATAGTCCAGGTGGATCAGTGGTACATACTAAAGTTTTGGTCGTCTGCAAGTTTTATGTCCTACTTTCTTTTTCTTTTTTTTTTGTCCCCTTTTTCCAAGCCCTAAGTTTCATTAGGCTGGTGGCCTTATTTCCCTGGCATAAAAGTGACCAAGATCATAGCATACTTCCTGAACAAGGAACTGTCTTTTGCAGGGTTCAAGTCCTGTTATTTTGAGGGGAAGGAAAAAGTTAATTGCATCAAGCCAAATACTTTGTGACTAATGCTTTATTTTTCAACCTTGAAGGGATGAAATGCAAAGTTGGCTACTGCAGGATTCGAACTCAGAGCATAAAGTGCCTAAGAAATGTCACTAAGCATTTTGTCTGATTCTACAAGCCTTTTATGTCCTGTTGTTGCTTAATACAATTCAAAGTAAATTTGCATTTAGTCATCCATCAAGTTTTCCTCATGCGCTTTGTAGACCACTTTCATCAGCATTTTTTGAGAAAAAGTTGTGCATCAATCACCACTCCAGACCACATCCTAACAGACTTCTGTTTGCTTGATTGCTTAAAAGGTCTTAATAACCTGAAAATTCATCCTTTCAACTGATTTAGGGAACCACAGATTCAATTATGTAAATGCCTCCCCTCCCTTCCTTCCCCCACTGCTATAGTAGCAGACTTAAATCTGTTGTGAACCTTAATGGCTCATTAGGTCTAGAGCTTATTCCAGTTTCCGTGGCATATAAGCAACCAAGTACAAGACATCAGTTTATTGTACTTTCCACCCACCCACCTAGCTGTTGTAGAGTGAAGTGAAGTGTTTTGCTTAAAAACACATGTCTCCTAACTTGGAAATTGGAGCTTCAACTGTTGTAGAGAACACCAGCATTACACCTTGGGCAAGTGTCTTTTGCTATAGCAAACTTGTCCTGTTTTCTGTGCAATCTCTGTTGAATAGTATTATTTGTTTAGTACTATGCCACCCTTGATTTGCACAAACTTACAATCAAAAGCATTCCATGTATAACCCTCTCGTCTTTAACCCTTTAGCATTTAAACTGGCCATATCTGGCTCATATATTCAACTTGTTTTATATTCAAAGTGACCAGATCCAGCCCCTCACACCTACCCTAAAATATCATTCTAAGAATAAACAATCACATCGTTGAAATCTTGAAGGTACAAGATAACATTGAATGTGCATGAATGAAGACAGGTACATCAAGAAGTGCCAGTTTCTAACTGTGGAGGGAATGTGTGGAAGGGGTAGATCCAGGAAGATGTGTCACGAAATAGTGAGAATGGATCTTTAGATTTTTTGCCTCATTGAAGGGATGAGACTTCTGGCAGTTTGCTGTGTTTGAGAAGGCATGTCAAGTTAGGTTAAAATCGTGGTTGTCCTTGTATACAGGCATGTCACCTGCCTCCTTTGGCTGAGCGATCTTAATATTGTGGGCTCGTGGATGCTGGTGCCATGTAAAAAGCATCCATACCAGTGCAGCATAAAAGCACCCAGTACACTCTGTAAAGTGGTTGGCATTAAGGAAGGCATCCAGCCGTAGAAACCATGTCAAAAGAGATGAAGCCCAGGCAGCCATCCAACCCATGCCAGCATGGAAAACAGATGTTAAATGATGATGATTAATTTAAAACAGTGTGAATAAATAAGCGATATCTGAATGCTAAAGGGTTAAGAGTTATCTAGGACTACACTACCCAACGTATCTTTCAGTTTGGTTTGAGGGAAACCGGGTTACTATTTCTAATAACCACATAGAGCCTCCTTCATTGGCTTATTTGTTATATAAGTGGGTGAATATATCAATATTTTCATTGTATTTTTTCTTAAATTTATTTCCAGGTTTTTTGAAGGTATATCCACTCTGTTCCTTAATTCGGATGGTTTAATTTACAAGCATGTTGTTGATCGGGTAAGAATGAAAACTTGACATTTTCCAGATAACTTTTATCGCATTTGATTACATTATAACAAATGTTTGTTTTGACTTTTTTTTTTTCATTACTAATAATTCTCTATAATTCTCTCTAATTCCTTCCGGCAACAACAAAAATAATTAGGCACAAGTGTAGCAGTGTGGTAAAGAAGTTGAAGTTTACTTTCCAACCACCCAGGTTCAGGTTCACTCCAACTATGTGCCACTTTGGGCAAGTCTCCTACAATAGTCCTGGGTTGACCAAAGCTTTATGAAGGGATTTAGTAGATAGAAACTGAAAGAAGCCTATTGTGTGTGTAAATCATCATCATCATTGTCGTTTAACGTCCAGTTTCCATGCTAGCATGCGTTGGAGAGTTTGACTGAGAACTGGCAAGCTGGGAGGTTGCACCAGGCTCCAATCTGATTTGGCAAGGTTTCTACTGCTGGATGCCCTTCCTAACACCAACCACTCTGAGAATGTTGTAGGTGCTATTGTGTGCCATCAGTACGGGTGCCAGTCAGACAGCACTGGCATCGGCCTCGACTACAATTTCACTCAGTTCAACAGTTCTTCACAAGCATGGCATACTGCCCAATGATTGAAGGGTGCTTTTAAACAGTCCAGTTATGCAACCCTGGCATCAGCCACAACTATGATCTCACTTGGTTTACTGGGTCTTCTCAATGAGCACAGCACATCTCCAAAGATCTCAGTTGCTCGTCATTGCTTCTGTGAGGCCCAATATTCAAAGGTCGTGCTTCACCACCTCACTCCATGTCTTCCTGGGTCTACCTCTTCCACATGTTTGTTTTTATGATATAACAATTTTACATTAAATTGTAGAATTACTCAGTACAGATTTGTTATTCTTTAACACTATGTGTGTGTGTGTAGAAATCCAGGATCTTGAATTATCCAGTAAAATCTTTTTTACTAGTTTATTTTGCCTTTCTGGCTTCTCTCCTGGTGCGATATGAACATTTAAGGTAGTTTTAGAGTCGGGGTTTTGACTGCTATTTCAGCATGGTGGTATCTCTCAGATACCCTAATTTATAGTTTAAATAATTATTACCTTTGTATGGTATTTATTCCCATGCTGGCCACTAGATAAGATCGATATTTAAATATCGATATTATCCTTATTTATGTGGCACGTAAAAAGCACCATCCGATCATGGCCGTTGCCAGCCTTGCCTGGCCCCCATGCGGGTGACACGTAAAAAGCACCCACTACACTCACAGAGTGGTTGGTGTTAGGAAGGGCATCCAGCCGTAGAAACACTGCCAGATCAGACTGGGCCTGATGCAGCCTTCTGGCTTCACAGACCCCAGTTGAACTTTCCAACCCATGCTAGCATGGAAAGTGGACGCTTGATGATGATGATATAGATATATATATATATATATATATATATATATATATATATGGTGACGTGTGAAAAGCACCCAGCCTACTCTGTAAAGTGGTTGGTGTTTTTTACATGACACCAGCATGGGTAGTACTCAGACATTGTTTAAAGTCCTACTGAACTTTTAGATATTGAGGAGCTATGAAGACAGATCATCATCATTTAACGTCCACTTTTGCATGCTTGTGTGGATCAGCCAAAATTTATCGAGGCAGATTTTCTACAGCTGGATGCTCTTCCTGTTGCCAACCCTTACCTGTTTCCAAGAAGGTAATATTTCCCGATGGCCAGACATGTTTTTCATGGAAGGCTGGATGGAAACAAGCAACATAACTTATATGATGATGATGTTCATTTACCACAAAGGCAATAAGTGACCCAAGTCCTTTGGCAATATGCTGTGCTTGAGAAGACTTGTCAAGTCAAGAGAAATCATAGTTGTGGCTATTGCCAGTGTCATGTACATGGTGCCTATACCAGTGACACGTAAAAAGCATCCAATACACATTAGGAAGAGCAGCCAGTCATAGAAACCAAGCCAAATCAGACTGGAACCTGGTGCAGCTCCCTGGCCTTACCAAACCGATGCTAGCATGGAAAGCGGATGTTCAATGATGATGATGAGGTGATGTCTAGACAAGGTTACACACAAACACATACATGTACTGAGACTTGCGTGCGTGGCCAGCTGCCAATCTTCCTCAAAAAATCTTGCTAGGCCAGTGCACTGTTTTTTTTTTTGCTATTGAAGTATTTTATTAATATCTATGGCAACTATATCAAAGAGGTATAAACAACATGGACTGGTGTCATAGGTATTAAGATAAAATTTCTTTATGCATTTTTGTAGAATTCCAATAGACAATTGCAGTTCTTCAATGTCAGCCAACCTTTTTAATCCTGTGAATATCAATCTGCTGCTAACATAATGTTCTCATTGCTTTATATCTCTCTCTCACTCATTCCTTCTATCTATCTACTTCTCTCTCTCTCCACTTCTCTCCCTCTCCACTTCTCTTCCTCCCTCTCTCTCTTTTACACATGCATATATGCAAACACGCACACACGACCTGCACTATAGAGTATTTTAATAGAATCATTATAATTGTATAAACAGTTCCCAATGTTTAAGTGACTAAATACTGAGAATATACTTACATGGCTCCATGTGAAAATACACATCAGACTCAGCTCCAGCTGCATTGATTTCAGTTTCAGTTAACATCACTCTTACATGTGGTGCATCGACCCTTTTGTTACCATATTTCTGAAATGCACTGCCTTTATTTTTACATGCCAGTCAGGCGATACTAGCATCGGTCACGACTACGATTTCGCTTGACTCAACAAGTCTTCTCAAGCACAGCATATTGCCCGACGATTGAAGGGTACTTTTAAACGAGCCAGTTATATGACACTGGCATCAGCCATGGCTATGATCTCACTTGACTTGCTGGGTCTTCTCAATGAGCACAGCATATCTCCAAAGGTCTCAGTTGCTTGTCATTGGCTCTGTGAGGCCTGTCGTTCGAAGGTCATGCTTCACCACCTCATCCAATGTCTTCCTCTGTTTACCTCTTCCACGGGTTCCTTCCACTGTTAGGGTGTGACACTTCTTCACACAGCTGTCCTCATCCATATGCAACACATGACCATATCAGTGCAGTCGTCTCACACCGCATCTGATGCTTCTTATGTCCAACTTTTCTCTCAGGGCTCTTACACTCTGTCATAATGAATAAATAATGAAGAAATTTTTTAAATAATCTTGTCATTAGTTTTTAATGTAAATGAACATGAGATTTTCATCTTTTACTTGTTTCAGTCATTTGACTGTGGCCATGTTGGGGCACAGCTTTAAAGAGTTTTAGTCAAACAAATAAACCCCAGGACTTTTTCTTATTTTTATACAGCCTGATACTTATTCTATTGGTCTCTTTTGCTGAACTGCTAATGTTACAGGGATGTAAACACACTAACACCGGTTGTCAAGCAGTGGTGGAGGACAAACAATCACACACACATAGATATATACATTCGAATTTCTTTTCAGTTTCTGTCTACCAAATTCACTCAGGGCTTTGGTCAACTCGAGGTGCTACACAGTGGGACTGAACCCAGAACCGTGTGGTTGGGAAGCAAGCTTCTTACCACACAGCTACGCCCTTAATTTATATCAATTTGAAACAGGAAGTTTTTACCATAGAACCATGGGCAGCTTCAGGTGTGTTAGTATCAAAAGGGTTAATGACAATAGCTTTCGCTTATTCTGTTTCAGTTAACCATCGTGAATTCATAAATTTGATTATCAAGCTCTTCCTAACTATGTTATACGGTTGCTATATCTAACAAGTTGAAAGACTGCGTGGCAGCATCTTCGTTGGTTCATTGGCTGTGTCTGTCTGATGGATCTAGACTGGCTTCGCGCACACACGCAGCGAAGTCAAAATGTTAAGCTAAGGCGCAGAGTTACCTCCCTTGGTATGTGAAGCCGACTGGTTCACGTAGAAATTTGATTTCTCTGGTAACATCGACCCTAACCTTTAGCAAACCTATCAGCTTATCGCCCCTATTATTGTTAGTGAATGTAACTGATAATGAATTACAGGATTAAGAATCAAACATACTCGGCTAATATAGAAGAATAATAATTTTGGGGGAGGGGGCCAGTCGATTAGATCAACCCCAGTTATGCACTGGAGTGGCTGTGTGGTAAAGTAGCTTGCTTACAAACTACATGGTTCTGGGTTCAGTCCCACTGCGTGGCACCTTGGGCAAGTGTCTTCTATAGCATTGGGCCAAAAGAAGCCCATCATTATATATATATATATATTTCGTTTTGGGATTTGGTTTGCAAGATTCTTTATGTGAGTTCGTGTGTTGAAGCATATTCTGTTGTGTCTGGAGAGAGTCACTTTTTTTTTGTGCCTTATAATTTATCACACTCACCGGTAAAATTTCGCTTATTCCTTATTTTTATTTTCCTAAAATTTTCGTTGCATCTTGCAACCATACAACGAAAATTTTGGGAAAATAAAAATAAAGAATAATTGGAAATTTTACTGGTGTGTTAAATCATAAAGCACAAAAAGAAAATGACTCTCCCCAGACACAACAGTGTGTGTCTGTGTTTGTGCCCCTAACATCGCTTGAAAACCAGTGCTAGTGTGTTTACATCCCTGTAATTTAGCAGTTCAGCACAAGAGACTGATAGAATAAGTACTAGGCTTACAAAGAATAAGTCCTGAGGGTCAGTTTGCTCGACTAAAGGCTGTGCTCCAGCATGGCTGCAGTCACATGACTGAAACAAATGGAAGAGTTTATTGTATACAGTGCTCTGGTACACTATAACTCATCAGAATAAATGGCCAAAAGTGCATGGACAGTACGTGGAATAATGCACAGGAAGTGAACAGTGAATGAGTCATTAAAAAAGAAGAAAAAAAGGTGGGAGCCATCAGGTGTACTGTTGGTGAATTTCAGGAAGCATGGAAGTTTTGAAGGACAAAGTAACAGATATTCTGCCATTGTACTGTTACTATTTAAATGGGGAAGACCTTCTGGAAGTAGAATGTGAGCGCTTCTCTACAATCAAAAGGTCCAACAACAACCCTTTTTTTATCCTTATTCAACTCTTTAGCATTCAGCTTTCTCTATCAAATATAATTCATAATGTTTTTAATTAATCACACATTAACTCATAACTTTGAGATTTCAATGGTGTGAGTTTTAGAATGACACTGTAGGGTAGGTGTGAGATGCTGGACATGGCTTGTTTGAACACAAAACAGGTAGATTAATTGGGCCGGATATGGCCAGTTTACATACTAAAGGGTTGATTGACATATAGAATTATCTTCTGAAAGAGACACAGATATTCTTTGTATGTTATCCCAACATTGAAATATTGAAATTACCTCTTGCAAGCCTGATCTGTATAAACTCATGTTTCTTTACTCCATTCACTTCTGATGATGAGCTTTTGTGCCTAAAATATTTAAAGGTTGCTGAACTTTCCCTTTTTGCATTGTAAGAATCTCTCTGCTTCCATTATTTTAGTATTTTGTTTCTGTATCACAATGTTTCAAGCAAGCTACAACACTTTACTTTCATCACATCTGAAAAGGCTAAATGTTCTTAGCCCTACTAAAAGCATGTCAGAAGTTCAAAAGATGAAGCATTTTATTACTTTGTTTCTATTGAAATACACTGCCTTTGTTCCAATTAATTTTGAAAATAATGAAGTATTTAGTGAAATAGCCTGTTATTAAGCTGAAAGTTTTGATGAAAGGTCTTGATTTAAAACAGGAATTTGCATTTTATAATTAGTTATGGATATTTGAGGACCCTGTTATTATTTGATAAAGACTTCAGTCCTTGCTTTTATTTCACTTCAAGTCGACCTATGATCAAAGACATTCTGGCTTTCACTAGCTTATCTTTTATTCAGAGATTAGTATCACTGGGACTTCATTATTCAGTGTAGAATGTGATTTGAGGGAGATTTGTCAGCTATTTCTAGCAATTCAAGTGAAGATACACAGGCTGTTTTGTTAACTCCTCTCTGAACTTTGTTCACTTGTATTTAATTTTTATTGATTTAATATCCATTTTGCATGTCATCAATGAGTGGACACCTTTATGAATGCAACATCTTTCCATTAAATTGTCTTGCATCATCTCATCAAGGAGATGCAATTTTCTGAGGCCTGCTTTTACTGCCATCTCTTAGGAATTCACAGTCTAACTTTGCTCAAGTGCTGGCTGCTACCATCAGAAAGCACTTCTCTTTCAATGCATGACATATTACATCTTCACCTAGATGCATTTGTTTTTTTAACAGTACCATGTAAAAAGCACCCAGTCCTGGGTGGTTGGTGTTAGGAAGGGCTCCCAGCTGTAAAAATCATGCCAATAAAGACACAGAAGTCTGGCGCATCCATGCCAGCATGGAAGGTGGACGTTAAAATATGGTGGTGATGATGATGAGAATCAGCTATCTGGAAGAGACTACAAACAAAGCAGAGTCACTTATTTCAATTTATTGAGCCACTATCTAGAGTTGTTATATAAAGAATACTCAATGAAACAATAGACTCCTTAATATATACATACAGACAGCACAATAGACATACAAGACAATGCTTCAAACATGGTCTTTAGCCATAGTGACAAAAACAAACTAAATAACTCAAGAAAACTATTGAGTCCAAAACACTGAACAATGATTGACCGAGTTCACCTCTTTTGTAACTGAGTACCACAATGTGTTGTTTTATTTTACTACTGTGAGCAATGTAAAATTGATGTCATTAACTCATATCAAGTTAAACTCTGCTCGTGGGGAGCAAAAAAAAAAAAAAGAAAGCTTTTTAGTTATCAACCCATTCTTGTAAAGGGTGCCTCTGTGTGGGTAATTGACCTGTTAGAAATAGCAGTCAAATCCCACTCAGATAACATTACTTTCTTACAAAAAGAAAAACACCTTGGATAATAGGTGTTCCTTATACACAATGCCCAAAAAATAAAGATATAGGATGGTCAACACAAAAACACCTTTGATCATAGGTGTGCTTCCTTGATCAAGGCTGACTTGTGACTAAATAATAAAAATAACAACACAATACTGCAGAAACCAGCAGTATGAGATGGTATATCTAGGTCATATGCATAACAATGCATGGCAGGAAATAGCTCTTTTACACACATTATTAGCCAATAGTACATATTTCTAAATACTGGTGTGAACTTAGGTGTGCTGGTGCTTGCTATGTGAAAAGTAACACTATACTCTGTAAAAGTGGTTGGCATTAGGAAGACCATCCAGCCATTGAAACAATGCCAAAGCAGACACTGACATTTAGCAGCACAATACTCGGGTTAGCTGACTCCTGCCAAACCATCTAACCCATGTTAGCATGGAAAGCAGACATTAACCCTTTCGTTACCAACCCGGCTGAAACCGGCTCTGGCTCTGAATACAAATGTCTTGTTTTCAAAAGTCCTGAATTAAAATCTTCCACTAAACCTTAGTCACAATTTATGTTCCTAACACCAGCTTAATGATAACTAAGTTATTTTACTAAATTCTTTTTGTTTTATTTAAAGTAATTGAAAGAAACACAGAGCATCTCAAAATAAATACGGTAACAAAAGGGTTAAATGATAGTGATGATTTCACCTCTAATTAGTCATATTTAAGTGTGGAGGTGCAATGGCAGCGGACTTGCGGTTGGAGGATCGTGGTTTCGATTCCCAGACCAGGCATTGTGTGTGTTTATTGAGCGAAAACACCTAAAGCTCCACGAGGCTCCGGCAGGGGGTGGTGGTGACTCCTGTTGTACTCTTTCGCCCCAACTTTCTCTCGCTCTTTCTTCCTGTTTCTTGAGTAACGCTGTGATGGACTGGCGTCCCGTCCAGCTGGGGGTAACACATATGCCACAGAAACCGGGAAACCGGGCCCATGAGCCTGGCTGGGCTTGAAAAGGGCGCATAAATAATAGTCATATTTAGCTAATTATCCTCCAATCCTTATTCATCTTCTGACTTTACAGCAACAAGATTTCTGTGTCAGCCCTACTCCACCAACCCATTTATTTAGATTTGACACAGGGTGGTCAAAGGTCTTCTGGTTCAAAACTGATTTGAAGCTAAACAATAATTACATAAACTAAAGTCATTATTCAATAAAACTGACTACTGCTGCTACTATTTCCACTTTCTCCATGGAGATAGTTGAACTTGGTGTGATGAACTAACGAACACACTAATCTATTTTTAAATTCTCACACCCTGAATAAGGTGAACTTTGTCACTCAAAAATTGTCAAAGACTCTATTTTTCTTGAGTTCTTTAGTTTATCTTTAGTCATCATGGCTAAGGTCATGATGAAGTAATATCTTCTCTGTTGAACATTTTGTCTTTCATCTTACACGTGTGTGTGTGTGTGAGGCTTCTTCTCTTTTTTTTTTATTTAGAGTAAATTCTGACCAGCCACCTGCTTGGTAGCAAGGATGTGAAGGAAAGCATCTTGTTTTGTTCATTATCCTTTAAATCTTAAGAAGATCTTGTAAATTTTTTCAGTTCCAGATATCATGATCATTTGTAGCATCTGAATTAAAGATTTGCATTCTTTCCCCAAAATCCCAAGTTCAGTTATACTTGGTTTCCAGGCAGGTTGGTATGTATCCTGTTGCTCCAATGATAATAGGTAAGCAACTGAAAGTGTATCTTGAGTACTGGATTTGCAAACTGTCATACTCAATGAGTCAATGTACAACCTCGCCTCTGCTGGTGCCGTGTAAAATGTACTCAGTCCACTGTGCAATGTAGTTGGTGTTAGGATAATGGTGATGGTGGTTGATGGATGTCTGGTGTTGATGACTGCCTCTATATCTATGGTTGTGTGGTTAAGAAGCTTGCTTCCTAACCATCTGGTTTCAGGTTCAATCTTTTATTTTCACCACACATTGCTGAGTGGTTGGTGCTAGGAAGAGCATCCAGCTGTAAAAGTCCTGCCAAAACAGTTACAGAAGTCTGGTGCAGGCTCCTGGCAAGCCATCCCACCCATGCCAGCATGGAAGGCAGACATAAAACGATGTTGTTGATGATGATGATTGTCAACCATTTCCTTGTGAGTGAATTTTGGTTATCAGAAACTGACTACTTTTTCACCATCATTACCAAGATTCAAATAACTCACTCCACTTTCTCTCCTATATCTACCTTTGTACTTGGTGGGGTTTCCCAACATTGTTCACTACTCAACTCTCTCTCTCTCTCTCTCCATTCTGGTTCTATTGTTCGCTTATATTCGGTAATGAAAAGCCAATTGTTATTAATGTAATTAATCTAATGGCATTGTCCTCTTCACTCTCTCTTCCCAGCTGGCAGTCCTTGGGGAGTGAGGATAAATATTACAGTGAGGTGTCCAAACTTGCTCCCTCTCCCCCACGAAGCCCCCCCACTAACACCATCATCACCACCACCCATTACCATTTCCTCGTTTCTTCTACCTCACTGTGGGAAATCTTGAAATTAAATATAGCAGTTTATCTTATACCAACTCATATCTCATATATATATATATGTGTGTGTGTGTGTGCATATATACACACACACACACACATATATACTCATATATAAATATATGCTTGGATATACATTTGTGCACACATGCACATATATATATATATATATATCTCACAAGCACTGACCCTTTTCTTTCCTTTTCCCTATATATTTATCTTTTGTAATTCACTATGTTTCTTCTTTTTGAGCTTGTCTAAACCTATCTTCAGCTTTATTATTTTATAAGTATTATTACTAGAACAATGACCATTTTTATGTTTGCATGCTTGGTACACTCATACATACTTAGCTTTTCTGGCATAAGAATATTCCAATAAAGCTGTCTTCCAGCAGGTTCTGTTTTATTTGTTTTTGTTAGGTTTCTTTGTGGTTGTTTTTGTTTGTTTTTTTCTGCTGCAGCCATCATGGCTGCTGTAGAAGCCGTCATTTAGACTCTGTCTGTGTGTGTGTGTGTGTTTCCCCTTGTTACTCTTTAAATGCATTTACCAATCTTTCTTCCATGGCGAACTGCCACCTCCTGGTATTCTTTTCCCTATTTATGTTTGTCTTTCATCAATAAGTGGAATTTGTCACTGTGCTTGCAGCACCTGTTCATACTTAGCTATGGATCCACTATCTCCCCCACCCCTATCTCTCTCTCTCTCTCTCTCTCTCTCTCTCTCTCACTTTCTCCTTCCCTCTCTCTCTCTCTCTCTCTCGTGTGTGTATGCAAACGCACACATATTGTAGCACAAATGTGTCTTAGTAAGAAACGATGTTCTGATGTCTGAAGCGACTAATTCAATATTTATATAAAAATAAGAAATCCACTTTCCTCTACTTCTCTCCTCATTGTCCTCACCACTGACAACTTTACCCACATGTTATCGTTATCAATACCATAACCATCATTTATATCAGTGGTTCTTAACCAGGGTCCTTATGGTCCTTGGGTGGGGCATATAAACTTTGGTTGTTAAAATTTATATTACATTTCTACAGTACACAAAATATTTAAGCATTTTCATATACAGGCATGGCTGTGTGGTCAGGAAGCTTGCTTCCCAGCCACCTGGTTTTGGGTTCAATCCCATTACGTAGAACCTTGTGTAAATGTCTTCTGTTATAGCCTTGGGCCAACCAAAGCTTTGTGATTGAATTTGATTGGAAGTTTCTGTCGTGTGTGTACATGTGTAGGTAAGTGCTCGTGCCTCCTAACAGAGAGGAGGGAATATTCCTAATATTTAATCCTAAAAATATGATAGGAGTTTTTAGACATCGAATGGCTATGAGGGCCCCCACCTCTATCCCTGACTGAGTAAAATAAGGATCAATGAGGTCCCTAGGTAAAAATTGGTGGAGAACCACTGATCAACATCTTCACCACTAATACATTCATTTTCACTTCCTCTTTGTTCACCATCTTCACCACCATCCTATTCTCCTATTTACCATCTTTTCTACCACTACACTTACCATCTTAATCCACATTAACACTTCATCGCCACCATCATCAGCTCCTCATCTTTATCCATTTCTCTATTATCAATAAATATGTGTTAGTTCCTGTTTCTATTAGAATGTTCAATAATTTATGTCATAAATAACAGGATTCTCTGTGCAGAAGTTTCATTAAACCTACCTTACTGACTTCAAGAAGACTGTGATTGCTAAACTTTTAGCTGGTATTTTGTAATTAGAAAGGATATGCACATAAGGTTTGTAGAATGTGGCCTGCTAAAATCAGTCTCAGAATCGCACGTTTCAAAATTTGAAAGCATTTAGCCAACAGCATTGGATGTGAACATTGCATATCTATGCAATGATGTATAGACAGGACTAAGGACCTCTTTAACCTACAAAAATATTCCATGTGTAGTGGATTAAAGTGTTCTTTTTCCTATTTAGCATGTTAGTGTAACAGTATGGTTCTGTAGAATTTAAGTGAAATAAAATTAAAGTTATATCCCATTAGGACTGAGAATATAAAAGAGGAACAACAAAGGTTTTGTAATACCAGCAGCAACCAAGTTCAAGTGGGGACAATGTCTATAGCTTTCACAGACCAGTGAGACTGATGCCATTAATGTTCCTCAGTCAACACTTGTGGGGGGAAACATAAGCAGGGAATAAATCCCTGAGGAGCAACATTCCTGAAAAGAAAGGAAGAGGGTGGAAAACTGGAGAGGAGGAGGCTGGGAATTCCTGGGCAAAAGTGACATGGGCCCAACCAGCTCTGAGGAGCAGTGGTCATTATAATAGCAGTAAAAAGAGAAGGCAACAGATCTGTGAGTCAAAAGCTAGAATATGTCTGTGTTAACAGCAGTGCCATCTCACATATGAGAGTAATATTCCATTGTGGATTTAACCTTTTGTTAATGACTGAGTCAGAGGAAAGACCACCCTTAACCTTTGTAAGAATTCCAAGATTGGTAGAGAACAGAGATGCAGGAACTATAACTCCTGGGTTGCCCTTGAACTGGGAACTTGCTCTAAATTCTTATAAGTGCTTAAAAGCACTGAGCGTCAGACAGTGAAATTTGGTCATTGTATATTCAGCAAGCTTCTGCACAGTTTGTCAACCTAATTGATCCACTCTATAAAGTGGTTGGTAGTAGGAAAGGCATCTGGCCATAAAAATCATGCCAAAACAGATGGTGGCAATTGGCTCAGTCCTCTGGCTTGCCAGCTCCTGTTGAACCGTCCAACCCATGCCAGTATGTATGGAAGGCAGTCATTAATTGAGGATGATGATGATAAATTTCATACATATATCCCATCAATCCAAAGCTAAAGTTGAAAACACTTGCTCAAGGTTTGCCCAGTGGGATCGAACCCAGAACTACTTTATATTGCAAGGTGAACTACTTAACCACGCTTTCATACTTCTGATTGTCATTATAAATAATGCTTGTAGTAATCTAATCTGAAGATCTTGCCTGTAGCTGGAAGCCATTTAATCAATAGTTGCCTTTAGCAACAAAGGGTTCTTCTGTCTTTCTATAAAACACATGTATCAGATGATTAGTGTTCTTATATGTCAACAATTCACCGCTAATCTAAAGTGAATGTTCATAGATTGCTAGTGAGATCTTTTTTATCTCTGATGTATCATGTGAGTCTGGGAGATATAACTGAGGACAGATGAGCTTGCACTCCAACTGCAAAGAATATTTTGATAAATCAACTTCCATATTTCAGAGATGCACTTGCTTAGTTGAGGGATTTGGCCTGAGACAGTATGCTTTTATTCTTTTACTTGTTTCAGTCATTTGACTGCGGCCATGCTGGAGCACTGCCTTGAAGGGTTTTTAATCAAACAAGCTGACCCCCAGGACTTATTTTTTTAAGCCTAGTACTTATTCTATTGGTCCCTTTTGCTGAACTGCTAAGTTAGGGGAACGTAAACACACCACTGATGGGAGACAAACACACATGATGGGAGACAAACACACATGCACACACACACACACACACATATATATATATGATGGCTTCTTTCAGTTTCTTATTTCCTCCTGCCCACAAGGGGCTACACACAGAGGGGACAAACAAGGGGATTAAGTCGATTATATTGACCCCAGTGCGTAACTGGTACTTATTTAATCAACCCCGAAAGGATGAAAGGCAAAGTAGACCTTGGCAGAATTTGAACTCAGAACATAGTGACAGACGAAATACCACTAAGCTAACGTTTCTGCCAGCTCACCGCCTTCTTTCAGTTTCTGCCTACCAAATCCACTCATAAAGCTTTGGTTGGCCCAAGGCTATAGTAGAAGACACTTGCCCAAAGTGACACACGGTGGGACTGAACCCAGAACCATGTGGTTGGGAAGCAAGCTTCTTACCACTCAGCCATGCCTGCACCTATATGTTGAAACTAAAGCAATTATAGCATGAAAGACATATGAGCACTATAGTTATATAATATATGTTATGAAAGTTCAATCAATACATGTATATATATTTACAGTTCTGTCCTAAATGTATTTACCAATTTACCACCCAATATAAAAGCTTTTCTCTGCAACAAAATACACTTGTACACCTACTTTTGTGTGTGAGTGTGTGTCTGTATATAATACATACATACTGATATTTACACACATACCCACCTGTTGACTTCTCAGATTGTGTCTGTGCTACATGCTTAAATTGTAATGACATGAAACATCTAAAAGCAAATAGTTAAACACAAGTTAATCTTCGTAAAGTACAGATATATAATTCTATATTATTCTGAAGACTGACACTTTGCTTGCAGCATTTTTAGAATAATGTTCCTTTTAACAACTGTTTGTTGGGGCAACACTGAAGAAAGACTTCAATTTCCTGTAATGAGGGATGCTAGAGTTGCATTCTCTAGGCCCATGGAAGGGTTTAAACACAACACGAAGCTAGCAATGTATTCATACTACATATCGAATCCCTCTAAGATTCTACCCACACATGGTACCTATTTATAGCTGAATGGAAAGAGCCATTGAGGCTTATATGTCTTTTACCAGGTATGGCCCTATCAACTGCTAAACCAGAACTACAAAATAATTAACCAACTGAGGGTTCGGGGATTATATGAGTAACACTTCAGTTAAACTTTGTTAGCTTTAAGTGTAATTATGTATATTAAGGTTGACAAGAGAGATTTCTTTGTTACTTTACTATAAAAAGCATCTGTACTGGCACCTATGTAAAAAGCACCCAGTACACTTTGTGAAATGGCTGATGTTAGGAAGGGCCTCCAGCTGTAGAAACCATTCCAAAATCGATGAATGGGGTCTGGTGCAGCCCTCTGGCATACCAACTCCTTTTAAACCATCCAGCCCATGCTATCATGGAAAATGGACTTTGAATGATGAAATATTTGATAGCATAAAAGACAAATGGGTGTATTTGACATACCCCAAATTCAGCAGAGCATATTCAAGAGGAAAAGATTTTAGTGTACTAAAGCAATTTAATAGAACATTACAGAACAAGGTGGTACAGGCATGGCTGTGTGGTAAGAAGCTTGCTTCCCAGCCACATGGTTCTGAGTTCAGTCCCACTTCATGGCACTTTGGGCAAGTGTCTTCTACTATAGCTTTGGGCCAACCAAAGCCTTGTGAGTGGATTTGGTAGGCAGAAACCAAAAGAAGTATATATATTTATGTGTGTGTGTGTGTGTTTATGTCCCCCATTACTTAGCAGTTTGGCAAAAGAGACCAACAGAATAAGTACCAAGCTTGAAAAAGAAAAAAATAAGTACTGGGGTCAATTCATTCGACTAAAAATTCTTCGAGACAGTGCCCCAGCATGGCCACAGTCTCATGACTGAGGCAAGTAAAAGGTAGAAGATAAAAGAAGTAAATATTAGCTTATGGGAAGCTCAACTTCACATATAGGACCCAGGATGATATTCTTGGAAAAGAAGTGAATCTTGTATACCATCAATGAATTTGTGTTGTTACTTTGCCCTAGGACAGTCTGACCAAATAGACCTATGGTCAAAGGAATTCCAGCCTTTTTTTTTTGTCTAATCAGTGTAAAAAGCACTGGTGATGGTGCCACAATAAATGCACCCAGTACACTCAGTAAAGTGATTGGTGTTAGAAAGGGCATCCAGCCATAGAAACCAATCCAAAACAGACTATGGAACCTGTACAGCTCTTGTCAAACTGTCCAACCCATGCCAGCATGGAAACTGTACATTAAATGATGATGATGTATCTAGCTATTTTGTTGTCCTTTCTTTTTGTAACTGACCTCTTTGTTACACTCTCATGTCATTTGTCCCTCTCTCCTATCCACTATATCATACCATCTGCATACCAAGGAGTGGTATTTGACCTGTTCTATTTAATTCTATGACCACTCCTTATCACTCTGTCTTCAACTATCAGCCCTGTATCACCTTTTCTTCCTTCATGACGCCTATGTAAGGAGATAGAAGCTAGCTATCCATATCCATTACCTTCTACCATCACTCTCTCCTCTACATGATTTTTCATTGCAAGCATGGCTATGGCAGTGTGGTTAAGAAATTTGTTTCCCAACCAGATGGTTTGGGGTTCAGTCTTACTGCATGGCACCTACAGCGAGTGACTTACTTTTTATTATAGTCCCAGGTCAACCACAACTTTGTGAGTGGATTTGGTATATGGAAACAGAAAGAAGCCCAGTATACAAGAGAGAGGGGAGCTATTTGTACATTTGTGTTTGTGCCTCCTTGTCTTGGCATCACATTATACAGCAGTGTCCTTCATTTCCAATTTTCTGTGAAAGCATGTCTATGTCCAACCATAGGGAAATATTACCTTGCTTGGGAAATAAGGTGAGGATTGATGACAGGAAGGGCAACTAACCATAGAAAATCTGCCTCAACAAATTACATCAAACCAATACAAACATGGAAAAGTGGACTTTAAAATGATTAAAACCACTAGCATAGCTAGAGTATGTGCTGCCTGGGGCAGCCCTTCCGTTTGCCACCCCTGGACCCCTCAAAAAACACATTGCTTACAGCAATAGCCTACAACAGGATGAAAAGTGCCAATGTTACCCCCCCTCCCACAGCTATGCTAGTTATTAAAATTGCCCATCTCTATTGCTATCCCATCATGTTACTTATGCTGTTTCTCATCCAATCTCCTTACCAACACCCAACAATGTACCCTTAACTGTCTCTCTCCCATTACTTCCTCCCCTACCATCTTCTCACTCCTATCACTAAGTTTCTCTACATCTCTCTCCCCCACCCCTTTGGTCACATTTATGCCAAATATGGGGACAATGTGGAATTGTTAGAATGTCAAAAAAAAAAAACCACTGCAGCATTTCATCTGACCCTTTGCTTTCATCTTTTCAGGGTCACTAAAATAAAGTACTCGTAAAGTATTGGAGGCCAATGTAATTGACTCCCTTTCCCTTTAAAATTTCAGGCCTTGTGTCTATAGTAGACAGGATTATTATTTGGGCAGTGAGCTGGCAGAATCATTAGCACGCCGGGCGTAATGCTTAGCGGTATTTCATCTGCCGTTAAGTTCTGAGTTCAAAATTCCGCTGTGGTCAACTTTGCCTTTCAACCTTTCGGGGTCGATTAAATAAGTACCAGTTATGCACTGGGGTCGATGTAATCGACTTAATCCCTTGTCTGTCCCCTCTGTTTAGCCCCCTTGTGGGCAATAAAGAAATAAATTATTATTATTATTATTATGGTGGTGAGCTGGCAGAATTGTTAGCACATCAGTAAAATGTTTAGCAGCATTTCATCCCCCTTTACGTTCTGAGATCAAATTCTGCCGAGGTCAACTTTGCCTTTCATCCTTTCAGGGTCAATAAATTAAGTGCCAGTGAAACACTGGGGTTGATCTGATCAATTAGTCACCTATCCCAAAATTTCAGGCTTTGTGGCCCTTAATAGAAAGGATTATAGTTATTATTATTAAAGCATTATAATCCAAAAGAATTTTTAATTCAGGTATTATTCCTCCAGGGCCATATTATGTAATGTGGGCCTTC
>NC_042997.1:143352532-143385032 GCF_006345805.1 Octopus sinensis | reverse complement strand
GATGATAAACATGGATAATCTCTCAATATTGTTTAAGAGATTCTTCAGTCAGCAAGCATCATAAAATTCATTATCTCATTTGTTCACTCTTTCTTTCTGACAAACATACTCTCTCTCTCTCTCTCTCTCTCTCTCTCTCTCTCTCTCTCTCTCTCTCTCTCTCCTCTCTCTCTCTCTCTCTCTCTCTCTCTCTCTCTGTGGTTGGCCATCTTAAGCTGTTACTCAACAACAACCTATTTAAATATCTTAATATGCTCAGAGCAATGCCATACATTAGAACTTAACATAGTGTAATGATAGAAATGATATAGTGTCAGACAGAATGTCTTGTAGTATCTATTGCCATCTCTTTGCATCTTGGATTCAAATGCCTCTGAGGGCCATACAAATGACCATACCTCTCTGCCAGCATTTGAAATCTTGTGAATACATTAGAAATCAGTATAGGTTTGGCATATATGTGCAGGTATGGCTGTGTGGTTTTCAGTCAGTTCCCACTGACAGTATGGGTAAGTACTGGAGCCTCAGGCTGATCAATGCCTTGTCAGTGAAACTAGGTGGAAACTGTACAGAAGCCCAGCAAGTATATATATATATGTATGTCTGTTTGTCTTCCAATTGAATATTCTTTTCTACTCTAGGCACAAGGCCTGAAATTTTGGGGGAGCGGGCCAGTCGATTAGATCGACCCCAGTACGCAACTAGTACTTAATTTATCGACCCCGAATCATGTCTTTATTTTTTTTTTTTTTTCACTATCATGTCTTCATTTTTCTTTGTTTTGTTTTTCAGATGATTTCAGACGAAGAACTTCTTACTGAGAAAAACCCAGATTTAGCTCTTAAACTTGGGCTCCTGTTTGGTTTGCTACCACGTACAGGATTTCTACAATGTGGAATTTCGGTGCTGAGAAAATAATTTAGATGATAAAGAAATTTCAGAGGCATAAATAGCTCAGCTTTATGATGCCATATCTACAATTAAATATGTTAAAGCTATTTTGAATTGTACAGTATAACAGTTGTTTAAGTTTCTTATTAATAAAGACTAATTTATTCCTTGTTTTATTCTCAATGTCTGCCATTATTCAAATCAGTCAGCTGCGTCAGTATTTTAGTCTTGCTATAAAAGTCTGGCATGTTGTTTCCAGCATCTTTTTTTGTTATCCAAGGAATTTTTAACCCAGTATATTACAAGCTATTTTTATTTATTTATTTATATTCTTTTATTCTACGGTTTCAGTCATTTGACTGCGGCCGTGCTGGAGCACCACCTTTAGTCAAACAAATCGATCCCAGGGCTTATTCTTTGTAAGCTTTGTACTTACTCTGTCGGTCTCTTTTGCCGAACCGCTAAGTTATGGGGACATAGACACACCAGCATCGGTTGTCAAGCAATGGTGGGAGGACAAACACAGATACACAAATACATACATACATATATATCATCATCATCATCATCATCGTTTAACGTCCGTTTTCCGCGCTAGCACGGGTTGGACGGTTTCGACCGGGGTCTGGGGAGCTCGGGACTGCCCCAGGCTCCAGTCTAGTCTGGCAGTGTTTCTACAGCTGGATGCCCTTCCTAACGCCAACCACTCCGCGAGTGTAGTGGGTGTTTTTTACGTGCCACCTGCACAGGTGCCAGAGGGGTCTGGCATCGGCCAAGTTCGGATGGTGCTTTTTATGTGGGGGGGGGTATAGAAATATATAGGGGAGCACCAGTAGGGAGGGGTGGTTCAGAGAAATGATGACAGGTTCTAGGCAAGTAGAACGTAGGATATCAAAAGAGGGGTAATGCATGGTGAAATAGCGTGTTGAAGAGGGGGGTTCGAAGAGTAGACACCTATAATGGTGGTGGGAGAAGCGACATCCGGTATAGATGGAACAAAAATATAGAGATATCCGGTATTGTGTGGGGGGTGGGCAAGGGCGGGTGCACCGGGAATATGCGAAGGTTGAACTTTAGAGAAACGGGCGGGAATGGCGATGTTTTTAGGGTGGCATGTAGAAAGAAAAGGAAAGCAAAGCAGATTGGTGGTTATAAGTTCAAAACATTTAAACGGTAGACAAATGTATGTATGTATATTATGTATGTATGAATAGAAGGGAGAAATCTTAGCCTGCTCATGGACATCGCTGCAAGTCAGGGGAAGAAATGATAGTGAATGGTGGAGATCGAATTAAAGGGAATATGCGAAGGTTGAACTTTAGAGAAACGGGCGGGAATGGCGATGTTTTTAGGGTGGCATGTAGAAAGAAAAGGAAAGCAAAGCAGATTGGTGGTTATAAGTTCAAAACATTTAAACGGTAGACAAATGTATGTATGTATGTATGTATGTATGAAGTAGAAGGGAGAAATCTTAGCCTGCTCATGGACATCGCTGCAAGTCAGGGGAAGAAATGATAGTGAATGGTGGAGATCGAATTAAAGGGAATATGCGAAGGTTGAACTTTAGAGAAACGGGCGGGAATGGCGATGTTTTTAGGGTGGCATGTAGAAAGAAAAGGAAAGCAAAGCAGATTGGTGGTTATAAGTTCAAAACATTTATATATATATATATATATATACAACAGGCTTCTTTCAGTTTCCGTCTACCAAATCCGTTCAGAAGGCTTTGGTCAGCCCAAGTGTAGAAGACACTTGCCCAAGTTGCCATACAGTGGGGCTGAACCCAAAACCATATGGTTGGGAAGTACCCCTATACCAGTGCCACATAAAAAACACTCATGCTAGTCCCAAGTAAAGAGTACCCATGCTGGCAACACATAATGAACATCTGTACCAGTGTCATGTAAAGAGCATCTGTGCAGGCACCATGTAAAAAACTCCCACATACTGATGCCATGTAAAAAGCACCAAGTACACTCCGTAAAGTGGTTGGCATTAGGAAGGGCATCCAGGCGTAGAAACCGTGCCAAAACAGACAACTAGAGCTTGGTGCAGCTGCTCCAGCTTGCCAGTTCCTGTCAAACCAACCAATCTATACCAGCATAGAAAACAGACCATAAATGGTGGTGGTGGTGGTGGCAGCGGCAATGATGATGATGATGCATTTCCCTTGCTGGCATTGGTTGATGGTTGACAGGAGCTGGCAAGCCAGAGGATTGCACCAAGCTGTATTGTCTATTTTGGCATGGTTTCTACAGGTGGATGCCCTTCTTAACACCAACCTCATGAGCAAATTTGGTTGATGGAAATTGCGGAAACACATCATATGCATACATCACCATGTGACAACCAGTGTTGGTTTGTTTACATCCCTGTAGCTTAGTGGTTTGGGGCACAAGAGACCAAGAGAATAAATATTAGATTTCAAAAAAAGATAAGTACTAGGGTTGATTTATTTATCTGAATCCATCTAGGCAGTGCCCTAGCATGACTGCAGTCAAATAACTGAATTAGACAAAATATAATATAGAGATATGATCTTAATCCATTATTGTTAGATCATCGCTATTATTTGATGTCTGCTTTTCCATGCTAGCATGGGTTGGACAACCCCTATTTGGAGTTAATGCTTCCCCAGACAGATCATGCATTCTGTTTTTTTTTTTTTTTTTGGCTTTTTGGTGTATTGTAGAAGCAGATGAATTTTAACAAAATCTTATATGGGCCCCTAAGGGCCATAAGGACCCTGGTTGAAGACCACTGATGTAGAGACTCCCATGTTGGCTCATTACTTGGTCTGGTTGTTCTTCGAATTGCCAACCACTTTACAGAATGTGCAAAAGAAACTGGATTGTACAGCTGTCGTCATTTAACCCTCTAGGTCTGCCTGTCAACTCTGGCCATCCAACCTGTTTGTTTTTCAAACAGTGTAGTGGTTGGCATTAACAAAGGTAGCCAGCCATAGAAACGATGCCAAAGCTGACTTTGAAGCTTCATGTAGCCTTGCTGCTTGCAGGATCCTGTCATACCATCCAACCCATACCAGCATGGAAGACAGACATTAAATGATGATGATAATGATATATCTAGATTCACATTATCAAATGCGTCATGTATGATCACCAATCTATGAGATCAGTAAGTAACTCCCAATGAGAAATAACTCAGACTGTGATAACCCATCCAACCCATAAAATGATGGCAATAATGCTGATCTTCCTTTTCATTTTTAAAAAAGTCAAGCAACCATGTAAAGCAGTGTTTCTCAACCATTTTTTAGCTATGGATCCATTTGATTCCTATTTTACTGATAGATCCTCCTAACCATTCAATGTTTAAAAAATCATTTTACTTTTTTAAAATTAAATATTATTAACAATTGTATAAAAAAAACTGTATTGTAGAAGCATAACCATGCAGATGAATTTTAACAAAATCTTATATGGGCCCCTAAGGGCCATAAGGACCACTGATGTAGAGACTCCCATCTTGGCTCACTAATTCCACTGTTGATATTAGTAATGCTAAGGTGGTAGAATCATTAATATGGCTGGGCAAAATGCTTAGCAGTATTTCATCTGGCTTTACATTCTGAATTCAAATCCTGCAGAGATTGACTTTTACCTTTCATCATTTTGGGGTCGATAAAATAAGTACCAGTTGAGCAACTAACCCTCTCCTCTAGAAAGAATATTGGCTTCAAATTTTCACGCAAGGCAAGCAATTTAGGAGGAGGGAGTAAACCAATTTACATCAACCCCAGTACTCAACTGGTACTTATTTTATCGACCCTGAAAGGGTGAAAGGCAGAGTCAACCTCGGAATTTGAACTCAGAACAAAAAACCAGGTAAAATACTGTCAAGCACTTTACCCAGCATGCCAACAATTTTACCAGCTCGCCACCTTTATAACAGAAAGGGTGTTGGTCATTATTTTATAAGGGTTTTTGAGTGTTCTGCAAAGATGAATCAGTTGCTATGTAGAGGTTTCCTCAGTTACTTGCTTTGTTTCACAACAATCAATTTAGTTTCATCAGAAATTTTGGATCTTTTCCTTTTGAACGGCAGACAATTTCTAGTTAACTAAACACTTTAAAACTTTGTATACTGGTAGAATGTGTCAAAATAAAACATTTTTTTCTCTTGGCTTTCTTGAGAAAATTGTAATTTGTTTGTTTAACATAGTTTAATTTTTCGAATTTTAACCAATCCTATGCTCTCTTTTGAGCTAAAATCATTTGCTGCGTCTAAAACTGAGACAACATCCTGTCACTAACCCTAAACCAGCAAATTATTTTAGTTCAATGGAGGTAATCGATTGATTAAAATTGCCGAAATGCTCGGATTTTCAGACGAAATATCTTACAAACTATAGAATTTTCTCAATAAAACCAAGAGAAAATGATGTTTTATAAACACATTCTACCAGTATACGAAGTTTAAAACTTTTTAGTTACCTAGAAATTATGTTACAAACTGCCGTTCAAAAGGAAAAGATCTGAAATTGTTTTCAAATCTTTTTTTCTTATTTTAATTCTTGTAAATAGCATTTACCCAAGCAATTCATCATTGTTTTAACATCCACTTTTCCATGCTTGCTTGGGTTGGGTAGAACCTATTGAAGCAGATTGTCTCTATGGCTAGATGCCCTTCTTATGGCCAACCCTCACCTGTTTTTAAGAAATGTAATATTTCCCCATGGCTAGACTTGTTTTCATGGCTGTTTGGAAATGAAGGAAACAGCTTGTGTATTGGTGACACTCGCGACAATGTCAAGACAAAGAAACACCAATTCATATGAGTGGATGGAAACTGAAAGAACCCCATCATATATGTAATGGACTTCTTTCAGTTTCCATCTAGAAATCTACTCATAAGGCTTTGGTCAGCCCAGAGCTATAGTAGCAGACACTTGGCCAAGGTGCCACAATGAGACTGAACCCAGAACCAAGTGGATGGGAAGCAAGTTTCTACCTACATAACCACACCTGCATTTATATTGGTTTCAAATTCCAGCAATTTGGGGGGATGGGTTAAGTTGATTACATCAACCCAAGTGTTTAACTGGTACTTTATTTTAGTAACCCTGAAGGGATGAAAGGTAAAGTCAACCTTGGCAGCATTTGAACTCAGAACTTAGAAGAAATGTTGCTAAGCATTTTTCCCCGATGTGATAACGATTCTACCAGCTTGCTACTTTTACACCTGCATTTGTATTAACAATAGAAATACTCAGAAACTTTTGCAATGAATTATCTGCCACAGATTTAAGAATTTCTCACTTCTTTGCAAACAACATTATGGTAAATCATTGCCTAATTTAGAAATTGTTTTAGTTGCCGAATCAACAACCTGTCTCTAACAGTTTCTTTCATTGTTTTACTTTTAAAGTAAAGCCAGAAGACCGGTATAATGGTGAATTACCATCAAACTGAGCCATTAACCTAGTTTCAATTCCAAATTGGAACCATTCCATTTACATTTCCATGACCTTCACAAATTCCTATTCTTATACATCAGAGGTGCTACAACCATCATTTTCTTTAAGAAAGCTCATCCCATTTCCCACAAGTCATTTTTCCATTCCAATGTCATTCATGTTGTTAACTATTCCAGTGCATACAGTATATGTAAAATTGTTCTCTCTATCTTTTAGAGATATGAAGGCATCCATTATTATCTTTGGTCTGTCAGAAAAACAGTAACTTACCTTTAATCGAACTAGCATCCATATATGATCTGTAGCTCTCCTCAGCTTTTCTCAATTCCACTCACAAGGCTTTGGTTAGCTCAGCGCTATATTGGAAGACACTTGCCCAAAGTGCCATACAGTAGGACTGAACCCAAGATCGCATGGTTTGAAAGCAAGCTTTTTAACCATGCAGCTATGTCTGAAACATTGCCAAAACCCTGTATTGGCATGGTTCAACATCAACATTCTTCAAATTGGTATCCTTACACAATTATGTAATTTCAGTTATTGGTAGAGGTTATTTCAGCATTTACATTTGGGAAAGGCATGAACATCTCATTATCCAATTTTCTCTCCCTTTAAATAAACATATAAAAAGTATTTTACACTCAGTTAAAAGAAATTGTGAAACCAACCTCTACCTAAAGCATATATGAACAGCTGTTGTGAAATACCATAGGATGTCATTAAAATAAGATAAAAGAATAGAATATCCTATTTTTAGAAAATAATACGTCCCATGGAATCTATTGTTACCATTGTTTCATGATAGCTTACGGCAGGCAATTGTTTCCATTTGTAGTTTTATAATACTAAACAAATTCTTTTGGTGAACAACACGAGTTCTTTACTATTTAAAATTGCAAATAATGAGCTAGGGACGGGGCGGGGGATACAGCGATATCATTACTGAGTAACGAATATTTAAAGCTTCACAAACTATTTTTGTTTCAATAATATCAGAAAACCTTACATTGCCTGATAGAAGAATGAAAGGGCAAAGGGGTGAGCAACGGAATAAATAAATCTTTAGTTTGTAAATTAGGAGTCAAATATTTAAATAGTTTCTATTGTCTATCTCCTCCCCGAATTATAAAACAAGTTCTCTAAAGTTATTTTATACAGTTAATTTGTTTGTTTTTTAGAGTAGGGTGATTATATATCGACAGTTTTAGTTAGGACTGAGCGTAGTGACAACAGAGTAATCTCCCTTCAATGTTTTCATTCATTCGTTTGTCATTTTGTTTCCATCTGTTCTCTCACCTCAATAATGTGCTTTGGTTTTAATTTGATACTATCTACATCTTCCTGTAATTTAAAGTCTATTGATCTATTTAACGTACGATTATAATAATTTAATACTGTTTTCTTCATTCTTCACACCACTGAAGAGGAAAAGAAAATTATCATCCTTCCGCTTTCTCACATGCTGGGAGCTTCTACGTGATTGTTTTAACCGGTTAGAATTAGCAACCAAACTGAAACCCTACCACCTTATAATGAAAATGACACGATGCGCAATGTAGTTCTAGTTATACAAAGAGGCATGATCTAGGGCTAACAACATTTCACAAGCCTTATCTCACGTTCACTTAATGAATCTGTTTACTTTTTTTACGGGTCCTGTTTGTTTTCTATTCTAGTCTCTTTAAAATACGCCCACTCCTCATCTAATAACGCTTCGTTTGATAAAACCGGGTTGGGACAGTCTTTCCGAGAAAGTCTCTCAAAAGTGAAAGTAGTATTTGTTCGGCAATTTCCGTAAAGAAATTTTTATTTCTTTAATTTTTTTTTTCAGTTGATTCGCTTGTGTTTATGTATTTTCTGTGTATGTATTATGTGTTTATGTGTGTGTGTACATATATGTATTATACATACATGCACATAAGCACATATATTTACATACACACATATATACACATAAAATACATAAGCGATTCAGCTGAAAGAAAAATTTACGGAAACTGCCAAACATACTTTCAGTTTTTATTGACTTTCTCGGAAAGATCACTCCAGATTGGATATAAAATTCTGCTTTTGGTAATAAACGCCACCGAGTTTAACCTTGCTTTCATCCTTTTAGAGTTGATAGAAAAAATGGTGCCAATCGAAGAAGGTGGGTTGGTGGAACTGTAAAAACGTTGGAAAGGATACTTTGTGTTATTTGTCCCAGATCTTTGTGTCCTTAGTTCAAATCTCACCATAGGCTGCAAGGATGGCAGACTTAATCCATTACTCTGTGTAATCCCACCACCTGGCACCTTCGGGCCAGGTCCCCTGATTAAGGATGACTTCCTACCTCCCTTCAACCTGTCTCAAAGGCCCTCCAGAAGGATCGTGGGCTCTGTCTTTCCTCCTACTAAAATGTTAAAAAATAATAATAATAATGAAAGGAAATGGAAAAAATTGAAATTCTCTGAAATCATTCTTAACTAAAAATAGTTTGTATTTTTCTTTCACTATTTACTGTGTATTAAATCTAGAAGTTCTAAAGAAGGTTAAAAAAAAATATTGCTTTAAGCCTGGAATCAATAACTTCTTAGAATGACCCACTTCTGGTATTTCTTTTTACATCTGCCCATGGCCTATATACATGTGCATGCGGGGGTACATGGTTAGTGCAGGGCTGGTCAACCTGAAGCCTGCTGCTCACAGACTTTTATCTTGCAGCCCGCTTGATACTTTCTTGAAGTATTGTGCGTAATTTCAAAATAAAATTGTTTGTGTAAAACATTTGTTTCAAAATAAATTTTAAATTTATAAGTGGCTTATAATTTTAAACAAACAAGTATGAAAAATTCTTGATTCTGTAATTTGGTTGTTTGACTATTAGTGCATAAAGTATACAAGTGGCCCTCAAAAATTTTTCTGTGATTAAAGTAGCCCGCAATGTAATTCAAGTTGGCCAGGCTTGGGTTAGTGGTTAGGAGTTCTACATTCATGATCATAAGATTGTGGTTTCGGTTTCTGGACCAGACAGTGCGTTATAGTCTTGAGCAAAACACTTCATTTCAAGTTACTTCAGTGCACTCTGGTGACAATTAGGGGAAGCAATGTAAAATGATGATATAAGGCACAGGTGTGCTTGTGTGGTAAGAAGTTTGCTTCCCTACCACATAGTTCCTGGTTCAGTCCCACTGTGTGACACCTTGGGCAAGTGTCTTCTGTTATAGCCTCAGGTCAGCCTTGTGAGTGGATTTAGTAGATGGAAACTGAAAGAAGCCTGTCATATATATATTTGTGTGTTTGTCCCCACCTTGACAACAGATGATGTGATTACATCCCTGTAACTAAGCAGTTCAGCAAAAGAGAACCGATAGAATAAGTACTAGTCTTACAAAGAATAAGTCCTGAGGTTGATCTGTTCAACTAAAACCCCTTAAGGTGGTGCTCCAGCATGGCCACAGTCAAATGACTGAAACAAGTGAAAGAATAAAAGAATATTGTTTTTGCTCTTGGTGATGATGATAGGAGTGATGGGGGCAGTGTTAGTGATGATGATGATGATGATGGTGAAGAAAAAGAATAAGGTGGTGGTGACAGCAGTGACAATGACAAGATTGGTGGGGTTGGGGGTGGCAATGGTGATCATGACTACAGATTCATACAGTTGTGTATACCTACCTCTTACTGAACACAATAGTTCTTTCCTTATACAGACAGCTGTTTCTTTATAAATTCAACAATATTATGAAGCTCTAACCACAGGTGTTTGGTTTAAATGATGAAAACAAACATTAAAAAAAAAAAAACTTCCAAACTACTGCTATAAAGTAACTTTGACTATAAACATAATTGTAGTGAAATTTATGATCAAATAGACTCCAAAGAGACTGGTGTTGGTCTGAGTCAGCAAGACTTGTATTATTTAGTAAAACTGATTAAAAAAAAAATACAGTGAAAACTTGCTGCAAGGAGTGGAAAACCCAATGTTTTCAGACAGAGTCCTTCTTCAGGGAAAAAAAAATTGACAGGAGAGAAATTAAGGAGAGACAACAGTATTTTACATCATTCATCATTATTGTTGTTTAACATCCATTTTCCACATTGGCTTGCATTGAAAGGCTTGGTGGCAGCGGCAGTGGTGGTCTGAAAACTGTCCAGGTTCCAATTGTCTGTCTGTCTTGGCATGGCTCCTACAACTAGAACCCTTCCTAACAGAAGTCTTTTAGATTCTCCAAAAACTGGCTGCAACTGATAATGCCCATGGGGCCACAGGAATTTCATTCCTCTTTCCTTCTATTTCTCTTTCCTATCACTTCCTGTTCTCATATGAAGCTCCTGTTGTCCTGCATTCCTTATCAGTTACAACCAGTTTTTTTTGTTGTTGTTGTTGCTTAATTTAGAGTAGTGCTTCTCAACCACTTTTTACCTATGGTCCCCTCATACCTATCCTATTATACTTTTATACTCTTTTATTCTTTTACTTGTTTCAATCATTTGATTGCGACCATGCTGGAGTACTGCCTTTAGTCGAGCAAATCGACCCCAGGACTTATTTTTTGTAAGCCTAGTACTTATTCTATCGGTCTCTTATGCTGAACCACCAAGTTATGGGGACATAAACACACCAACATCAGTTGTCAAGTTGGGAGGACAAACACAGACACACAAACATATATACACACACACACATACATACATATATATATATATATATATATATATATACGACGGGCTTCTTTCAGTTTCTGTCTACCAAATCCACTCACAAGGCTTTGATCAGCCCAAGGCTATAGTAGAAGAAACTTGCCCAAGGTGCCACACAGTGGGACTGAACCTGGAACCATGTGGTTGGTAAGCAAGCTACTTACCATTCAGCCACTCCTGTGCCAATAATAATTAAATGTTATAATTAAACATTATTAGGAATTGTATGAAAAAATTGTTAAAATATTTTGTGTATTGTAGAAGTATAACCTATTTATTACACAATTTCCACAAAATCTTATATGGATCCCTAAGGGCCATATGAACCCCAGTTGAAAACCACTGCTTTAGAGGATGTAAAACTGCTGCCTCTCATAATTTCACTCCTGCCAACTTTTCTCTGGAGAAGGACTGTGTCTGAAATGTTGGATTTTCTACTCCCCATTGTGAAATATCTTGGCTTTTAACATGAGATTTTTAACAGAAAGAGAACAGGCTATTCATCAAAGTTGACATGATGTGAAGATCAAACTACAAGACCCACACATTTTCATTTGCTCAAATAAAAAAAAAATGTATAGTCATAGTAAGCTGTGCAGTCAAACAAACAGGTTGAAACGTGACACATTAATAATGTTAGATCACTGGTTCACTTCTAAGCAACACCAATTAAGGCATTACAAGCTTTAATTCTTCTTGAAAAGAGCTGAATAAGTTTAACCATTTTCATGGTTGTGCTTCTAACAAAGTGCAGTCTTACTGTAATTTTAACTGTAGTGAAGAATTTCAAAAACTGTATGTGTGGTGAAGTGTAGTGTGTGTTTGTGTGTATACAGGGTGCAGTGAATAAACTGTCATCTACATTATGAGAAAATGAAAATAATACTGACATATCATTTTAACAGATATATTTATCAAAATTACAAAAAAATATCTTGAAATACTAAAAAGTAAATTTATTCAATAAAATTGCCATTGGCTTCAACTACGGCCTTCAGATAACTTTGAAATGTCCTGCAACTCTTCTGGGCGGTCTCTTTGTTTAAGTAGGTGAATGCTACCATAATATTGGCCTTCAGTTCATCTTTGGTGTTACAAGGAATCGTTTTTGGTCTCTCACTCAGTTGCACCCCACACATGATAATGAAGGGAGTTGCAATCTGGGGAGTTAAGTGGCCAGATGTTAGGGGTGGTGTGGTCACAGAAATTGTGACAGCCATGACTGGGTTCTCCTGCTTGTGTGGCATGGTGTAGAATCCTGTTGCCAGACATCGGGTTTTCCAGCAGCTACCCTCTTCACCCAGGGCAGCACTACTTTCTCCAGGCACTTGATGTCAGCCTCTGTGTTGAGTTTGAGGCTGTGTGGCAAGACGAATGGAGGCATAATATTGCCATCAATTGTGATCACTTCAAACAACATGATGTTGACTGGATGTTTGGTTTTTATCACTCTCAGTACACAGCAAGCCAACGGTTGTTCTGTGTATTCACCATCTGATCCTGGCAGAAATTTTTCTCGTCTGAGAAAACCAAAGCATGTTCAGTTGGAGGGGATGCTTGAGTTTGTTGAAAAGCTTCATAGTGCTGTCTTTCCTCTTGTCCTTGATGGGTTGGGATAAAAATTGGCCATTTCTCATCTTGTATGAGGAATACCAAATGTCTTTATGCACTACCTGCCTGATAAGAAACTCAGACACTCCCATGTCCCTGGTGATGGACCGGATTGACTTGGAGGGATCATTGTCAATCATGGCCTGGATCTCACCAACAGGTTCAGGAGTTCTTTCCTTACCAGAATGATCAGAGTAAGCTTTCCGAGTGGCCATACCTTCATAATCACCATTAGACTCAACCAACTCTTTCCAAATCCTCTGCACTGTCCTCGGATTGACACCCAAACACTCTGAAATGCTCGTATTGGAGCTTCCAGTATGAATGCCAAGCAGTACAGCATGTCATGATCGGTTTCTTTCAATTTCCATCTACTAAATCCACTCACAAGCATTTAGTCAGCCTAGAGCTATGGTTAAAGATACTTGTCCATAACCGTGTGGCTGGGAAGCAAACTCTTTACCACATAACCACAATGCATATATAAATGTGTGTGTGTGTGCACGTGTGTGTGTGTGTACACATACATATACATACTCACGCCCATTTTTTAACTATTGCATATGAAATAATTTATTTTATTAAATAGTAAAATAAGTGACCATATCACAATTAGACAGTTTGGAATATTTCTAAAACCAGGATCAGCAACTTACTTTTTTACATTAATTTATTGATTTATTTAATTATTTATTTTATTTATTTCATTTATTACATTTGCTAATGACTGAGTATTTCTCATGGTGGCGGTGGGAAGAAGGGTGTAAGAATTCAGAAAATTCATGTTTAATAAAATTGTCATGTTTGATAAAATTAATATGGCTTTTAAGTTTGTCCAACACCAAGGCTAGGAAAGAAGGATTGCATGCCTCATAATCTCTAATACATATTCTCATTAATAAGTGGGGTGGGCAAAAATTTCACTAACATTTATAGGGGAGGGACCTGGTATTTATTAGCCTGGTTATTAGCCTAGTATTTATTATTTATTAGTTCCATTGTATTATATCATTATATCTTGCATAATAAAAATATCACTGCATATCCTGCCCCATATTTCCATCAGTTGCATTGCTTATTTTAGCAACAATTAAAACAAATCCTGTCACAAAAATCTATCTAAAATCCATTAACATTTCAATGGCTCATGAATAAAATTAAATTTCAAAAATTTTTAGAAAAGGGTCACGGCCCACAAAGAACACCCTTCCTTGCTTTTGCCAACGCCTGTTTTAAACAAAGAGGTTTCACCATTCAATTATCGAAGAAGGTTCTTGATATTAATATGAACAATTTAACTCATTCAGATTACTCTGTTAAAATATAATATCTATTCTCATTGTTTTGAATCAATCAAGTATTATCTCATAGCTTCAAGATTTTCATGATGTGATTGTTTATTTTTAGAATAACATTGGACACCGTTTGCATGATGGTGACACTATTTCACAACTCTCACATGATGTCAATGTAAGGAAACAGCCTCAGTCTCACATATACACACACACACACACACACACACACACACACACACACACACACACACATACACAGACACACACACACACATACACACACACATACATACACACACACACACACACTCACATTTATATATATACATGGTGCTATGTCTTTTCATCAAACATCTTTTCGTCCACATCTTTTGGTCCAACGTCTTTTTGTCCGATGATTCTTTAGTCCCACAACAAATCCTATCAATAAAATTCTCAATGGCTATTTGATTTTGATGGTCACCTTGTTCTCTAAAGAGTTTATTTAAAATTGGACAAAAAATTGTTGGACAAAAAAAAGGCATCAGACCAAAAGACGTGGACAATGTAACATCAGATGAAAAATTGGGTTACATATATATATATATATATATATATATATATATATATATATATATGATGAGCTTCTTTGACTTTCGATCTACCAAATCAACCCACATGTATTTGATATAAGAAGTGTAAGAAGCTGGATCCAGACAGTTTGAACATAAAACAAGTAAAACATTTTGGCCGGATATGGCCAGTTTAACCCTTTAGCATTCAGAATTCTCTGTCAAATGCAATGCTTATTTATTGACACTCATATGAGTGAGTCATCCATTACTTTTTAACTTTGAGATTTCAATGACATCATTCTTTTATTCTTTTACTTGTTTCAGTCATTTGACTGTGGCCATGCTGGAGCACTGCCTTTAGTCGAACAAATCAACCCCAAGACTTATTCTTTGTAAGCTTAGTACTTACTGTATCGGTCTCTTTTGCCGAACCACTAAGTTACGGGAACGTAAACACACCAACATTGGTTGTCAAGCAATGGTAGGGGAACTAACACAGATACACACACAAATATATACACATTTTCTTATTTTCTTATTTGTTTCAGTCATTTGACTGTGGCCATGCTGGAGCACTGCCTTTAATGGAACAAATCAACCCCAGGACTTATTCTTTGTAAGCCTAGTACTTTTTCTATCGGTCTCTTTTGCCGAACCACTAAGTTATGGGGATGTAGACATGCCACCATCGGTTGTCAAGTGATGGTGGGCGACAAATACAGACACACAAACACACACACACACACACATGGCAGGCTTTTGTCAGTTTCCATCTACCAAATCCACTCACAAGGCTTTGGTCAGCCCGAGGCTATAGCAGAAGACACTTGCCTAAGGTGCTACGCAGTGGGACTGAACCCAGAACTATGTGGTTGGTAAGCAAGCTACTTGCCACACAGCCACTCCTATGCCATTGTTTATTTTAAGAGTAATATTGTAAGATAAGTGTGAGGTCAGATGTAGCCAGTTCCAAGATAAAACAGGTAGATTATTTCAGCTGGATATGGCCGGCTTAAATGCTGAAGAGTTAAACAGGCAGTTTTGTACCACAGAACTAG
This sequence comes from Octopus sinensis, assembly GCF_006345805.1. Taxonomy (NCBI): domain Eukaryota; kingdom Metazoa; phylum Mollusca; class Cephalopoda; order Octopoda; family Octopodidae; genus Octopus; species Octopus sinensis. Next base: position 143,369,500 of record NC_042997.1, on the reverse strand, counting down.
GGAGTTTCAGGCAGATTCCTATCATCAAAGAATTTAACGTGATCAATAATTAATCAGTGAAACTGCATTGATAACCAGCTCACAGCTGATATTATGAAAATTTTGACATCAAATAATAAAAGTGAAGTTATCAATATTTATGTGTTTTTGAATGGTTAATATGTCTTTCAGGCTGTAATTACTTTAATTTCAACAGTCTCAGATCAAATCATTTACCTGACAAATACACATCCGCAACAACTAATCAGACCCTCGCTTAAATTAATCGTTAATCAAAACAGCTTTTTTCCCGCTCTAATTTTGATTCAATTTTGATTCACATAATCCATTTATCTCTTTGATGAGTCAATACATTGTCAACTAAATTATTACCTTATAAAATTAAACACTGCCCAAAGACTATGAAATATTTCTAAATTAATACAAGGTGACAAGCTGGCAGAATTGCTAACATGCCAGGCAAAATGCTTAATGGCACTTTGTCCATTTCTATGTTCAGAGTTCAAATTTCACCAAGGTTGACTTTGCCTTTCATCCTTTTGGGGTTGATAAAATAAGTACCAATTGAACTCTATGGGTGATGTAAGCGACTAGCCCCTTTCCCCAGAATTGCTGGTCTTGTGTGAAAATTTGAAACCAATATTTCTAGGTTAATAAATTCTAACCCTTATTTACTATAAATATTCCCATCAGATATCTGTAATATATTCTATTATTCTGTTATCAGTTTCAGTTAGTGCTGGGGCACTGCCATTATTATTTATAAGTAAACTTCAAGGCAACAAGCTGGCAGAGACGTTAGCACACCAGGCAAAATGCCTAGCGGTATTTCGTCTGTTTTTATGTTCTGAGTACAAATTCTGCTGAGGTCAACTTTGCCTTTCATCCTTTTGGAGTTGACAAATTAAGTACCAGTTGCATACTGAGGTTGATCTAATCAACAGGCCCCCTCCCCTAAAATTTCAAGCCTTGTGTCTGGAGTAGAAAAGAATAAAACAAAATTCAGCAGAATTTTTCAACACAATTCAAAATTATTTCTGCCTTTGTAAAACTTGAAACACAGAATCATTACTCACTCTTACTCTCCCTCTTTCTCTTTCTTTCTCCTCCTCCCCTTGTAAAACCTTAAACACAGAATCATTACTCACTCTTACTCTCCCTCTTTCTCTTTCTTTCTCCTCCTCCCCTTGTAAAACCTTAAACACAGAATCATTACTCTCTCTCTCTCTCTCTCCCTCTCTCTGTTCCACAGACACATGTGCACACTCATATTATAACCAACTATTTATTTATTTTCAATTTAAGTCATTTCCTTTGTTATTCGAATATTTCTCTTTGTTTTTTCCCCTCATTGATTCTCTCTTTCACTCCCTCTCTCTCACTCTCTCGCTCACACTCCAGTTTTCCCTATCTCTCTCTTTTCTACCTAATGTGGCTGTCCTTCTGCCAAATTGTATCTACATATCTACAAAGGGAGATGACAAAGGACCAAGATATATGACACATTGTTGTACTCAAGAAGACTCACTCACCATGACAGAATTGATATCCTAAAACCACCTTGGTAATGGGTGTCATGAGGGGCTTTGCCCTGTCACCCACATTTCATCCTCTAACACCCAAACGACACTGGTGCTAGCACCACATAAAAAGCACTGGTGCTGGTACCATGTAGAAAACATTGCCGCTGGTGCCACATAAAAAGGAATGGTAATAGTGCCATGTAAAAAGCACAGGTGCTGGTGACACATAACAGACACTCAGTACACTCTGTGGAGTGGTTAGCATTAGGAAAGGAATCCAGCTGTAGAGAGCAAGCCAAACCAGACTATGGAAGCTGGTACAGCTCCTAGCATTGCTGGCTCTGGTCAAAGCATCCAACCCATACCTATTTCTTTACTACCCACAAGGGGCTAAACACAGAGAGAACAAATAAGGACAGACAAACAGATTAAGTTGATTATATTGACCCCAGTGCGTAACTGGTACTTATTTAATCGACCTCGAAAAGCTGAAAGGCAAAGTCGACCTTGGCGGAATATGAACTCAGAACGTAGCCGCAGGCGAAATACCGCTAAGCATTTCGCGGCGTGCTAACGTTCCTGCCAGCTCACCATACCAGCATGGAAAACAGACATTAAATGATGATGGTTATATCTACTTATGTCTCTCTCTGTCTCCCTCTCTCTCTATGCATCTCTTTGTGTGTGTATGTCTATCTATCTTCCAGTCTTTCTATCAATCTTTCTGCCCATCTATTTATTTCTATCTAACTAGCTAGATATTTCAAATATTCACCCTCAAATAATTATGATTTTATTCGACATATTCCCCTCTCAGATTCACATACTTATTGCAGCAGTCCTTCAGTTTTTCTAAGCCCTGTAAAAGAACTTGGAAGGCTAAGCCACCAACCAGGCCTTTCACAATATCCTTAAAGCCAGGAACTTTTCAGCACCCCCTCGTATAATTGTAAGGCCTGCTATAAATACATATTTCTAAAAATTGTTATTTCTAGCAGGTCAGGAAATGATGTCTAGCAGACATTCCCAACTTTTTCTCTACCAAGGAGCTCTTTTATTTAAATGAATTTTTCCATGGACTTCAAGCTTTCAAAAGACCTGTTTACTCAACAAATTTCAAATTCAGCTCATGGACCCACAGTACTAGCTTTGTGGATATCTAGGAGTTCTCACTGAACAACAGAGTGGATAATACTGACTGGACAGAAACTATAGGGTGGTTCAGCCATTATGAGGAGCATAGGTGTTTTCCTTAGTCAACAGATTTTAATAAATATTTTCTTTGGCCACAGACAAATGACAAGGATATAAGATTTCATGAATCAGTGATCAAGAATCTAATGTGATTGAATTCATAATAGTAGGACAACTGTAAGAACTGGTTTGTCAGCAATATAGCTCTAAAGCAGTTATGCACAAATGTTTTTAAGGTGAATGCACTATAATAATAATAATAATAATAATAATAATAATAATAATAATAATTGTGTACAGTGCTCAGGTGCACTACAACTCATCTAAAGTGTATATATAATCAGGTGTAGTTTCGGCAAATTTCGGAAAGCATGAGGGCCTTAAAGGATGCAGTGTCATGGCAGTCAACAACTGACGCAGGCAGTTTATTCCATGCTTCAGCAACTCTGAGCGTGAAAAAATGTTTCCAAAAGTCATGGGAGCTGTGTTGTTTTCTGACTTTGTAGGCATGTCCACGTGTGTTAGACACATGGAGATCAAAAAGGTGTTCAGTGTTGTTGTTGGTGAGGTGGTTGATAACTTTGTGGGTGTTTACCAAGTCCGTCGCCAGATGCCAGAGCTTCAGTGAATCCATGCCCAGGGAAACAAGGCGCTCAGAATATGGTAGGTGTCTGATGGAGGGTATGCGTTTGGTTGCACGTCTACTAAGTAAAATCAAGGTTATTCATTGGTATGCCATTCAGAAAGTCCCACAGGCTGCAGTTTGCTAAAGTGAGTACTGCCTGTCAGCTCTAGAAGAATGTGGTACTTATTTGTCAGCAATAGTGCTCTATAAATACAGCTCTAGATAAATGTGAATACAGATCTGCCAATAATACAGCTCTAGATAAGTAATTAGTTCTGACCAATCATTAGCTAAATAACACTAAGCATTGCCTCTCATCACCACAGCTATAAATAAAAAGTGGTATGGAAACAAACAGACTAGTCTGTTTCAGAGAACTTTCTAACCAGGGACTATCATGGATAATCTCTAGTAGTCCTTGGCCTGGCAGTTCTACCAAAAGGCACTACTAGTTCAGCATGAACTCTTCAGACATAGAAGTGCAATCAGACAGGCCTGACAAAGATGTGCACAGAGCAACAAAACAGTTTTGTGCACATTCATTCAGTGTCTGGGCATTTCTGACTTGTGGAATTGTCAAACTGTAGCTGTCACATGTTGAACAGATCCAGCCTACAGCCAAGTCTATAGTGATGACTACACCAGTGCCCTTCTCTAACTGAGCAGGAAAGCAGTTTTCTTCTCTCTGGTGGCTATAGCAAAAGAGGTTGCATAGAAGATGAGGCTGATGGGTATGAAGAAAGAAACTTGCCTCTTTGGTAGAATCTTCACTGACTTTCAAGTTTCACTTGAAAGGGAAGGTATGGTTGGAAAGAGACTTCTTGTCTCTGACTGAATTTATTGAAAGATGGGTGAAATTGGTAAAAATGGCAAGAGTGGATAAATTAAACCATCTTAATCAGAAACTCAATCTAAAATATTATATAACAAATGAATTTGTAATATTAATCATTACAAAAGGAAAATCACCCTAAAAGATTTGTTAATATAAAATCAATGTGCTGTCGCAAATATACGGATACACAAATGTTTTCAAATATGTTCTAAGCACAAATAGTGAATGCATATTATTGATAACAAGTGGAAATTTTTGACATTGATACAAGGCCACAATTTTGTTGAGTAGAATATTGTTGGCAGAGTCAATTCCCAGTACATGACTGATATTTATCTTATCACTCTGCAGTTTAATACAAGTCGAAGTTGATAGTAATGTTTAACTCAGATAAACAAGGGAAGAAAAGTAAATACTAAAAAACATTTGGTTATAGCAGAAATTACCCTTGGCAATTCTACCTTTGTTATAAAAAGATGTCTTCTCCAAAAGTCCTCTGGAGATTGAAGGACAAAGACATAATAAGAACCAGGGTTTAGTTCAGGAGCAGGGTCAGGTATAAGAGTTAGTGTTTAACTCTGTATTCATGGTTTGAATGGTCAAGATATATAGCCTTCCTGGATAAGATGCTGGTCTATCACAAGTAACATTCCTAGAGATTTAACACATATTCCATTTGATTTGACATATACTCCAGATGATTTAACAGATGTTCCAGATGATTTGACACAACAGATAGATGAAATGAGGCATTCAACAATAATATTTTTTCTTTCTTTTTGAAACACACTGAAAAGCATGCAGCAGATTTGAACTTTTAAATTCATGACCTATGAGCATGTAATCCAATACCTTATCTAGTGATCCTTCTCAACTCTGCATCACATTAATTTACTTTACAATATTGATTTCTTTAATATTGTCTTAAGTTATTTCTTTAACCCTTTTGTTATCCTATTTCTGTTGAAATACAATTCCTCTGTTTCAATTAATTTTGAAAATAATGAATCATCATCATCGTTGTCGTCGTCATTATCATCATCATTATTATTAAACCTTAAAGTGGTGAGCTGGCAGAATCATTAGCATGCCAGACAAAATTCTTAGCGAGAGGCATTTCATCCATCTCTATGTTCTGAGTTCAAATTCCACCGAAGTCAACTTTGCCTTTCATCCTTACAGGGTCGATAAATTAAGTACCAGTGAAACATTGGAGTCTATGTAATCAACTAGTCACCTGTCCAAATAATGTCAGGCCTTATGCCTATAGTAGAAAGGATTATAATAATAATAATAATAATAATAATAATAATAATAATAATAATAAACAGTTATAAGTTTAAATAAAGAAATATAGATAGAAGTTTCTAAAATTTGCTATAAGTTGAAAAAATAGGTTTTTAATAAAACTGAATTAGCAAAAATATATTCCAGTATAATGCTGTGTATTGAGAGGGATTTTGGGGGGTTTGAATAATTCACCTCTGGTAACATACATGTTTCATTCATCATCCTTAAACAAACCTTATTCAGGGACCTTTTGAGCAGGATAGGTTAAGCGACATGAAGAAAATTCTAACTGGGTCCCACTTGCAAGCTCATGCGCTGTTTATCTTGATATGAGATCACCATGTCACACACTTATGGTGGTGATGCATGTGCCTGATGTACTCTTATCAGACGAGTAGTTATGATGGGTATCTATTGGGCTTAGTATATATGTACTCCAGGATCACTTTGATGATGTGTACTGCTCTCTCACTCAATAGTAATAATAATAATAATAATAATAATAATAATAATAATAATAATAATAATAATAATAATAATGATAATAATTGTAATAATACTAATAATAATAATATAATAATAATAATAATAATAATAATAATAATAATAATAATAATAATAATAATAATAATAATAAATGTTAAACTCTTCAATCACTATCAATAAATATTGATTTCCTGTTTGCTGCAACCAAATTACTTTTGCAGACAGATTAAACCAGATTCTACCATTCCAATCAAATTAAACAAATCTGATGCAATACTCAGTAAGATTAAGCTAATCTGGTCTGTTATTAGCAGAGTTATAAATTCATGTCTCACTTCTTAGACAGACTACATTCATTAATTATATTAACGAAGGATCATTGCTTTAGCAACTTTGTTATGTTCGTTAACATCATTTCACTTATTAATTAGTTCATTGGCTATGTATTTTGGTACTAATTGTTTAACTTGATAATGACTTGATGTGGCTATTTATCATTGTTTTTTGAGAGACTTACTATGAGCGTAAGGTGGATGGTTGTTATGGGAAGAGAGGGCAATGGTGGTGGTGGTGGTGGTGGTAGTCTTTGTAGTAGTTGTAATAGTGATGTTTATTATGATGATGTAGTAATAACCCCAAGTCAGCTTCATTCAAAGACGTTCCAGCCATGACCTTCTAGATTTTTTTATGTATATCTAAGAGTACATTGTTCAACATATTTAAAGATATAAAGAACAGAATATCCTGGAGAGTTTTTTACAATCTAACAAAGGTATGGAAAAGTAAAGGCAAAGGCTTCAAAACGAAGCTGAGGCTGTTCAAGACATTGATCTGACCAGTATAACTCTACAGGTGTGAAATCAGGAAGGTGACAAAAATGGAAGAAAAAAACTATGGGCAACTTCCATTTCCCATACTTAAGGAGAATGCTCGGCATCAAGTGGTTGCAAAGAGTCCGAAATGACACAATTGAGATGACAACGGACATCAACAGGATAAGTGATGAAATAAGATGCAGATGCTGGAACTGGATTGGACATGCCCTCAGACAAAATTGAAAAAGCTATTCTATGGTGGCACTAAAGTGACAGCCTGTTGGGGAAAAGAACAGCAATGCACCCTTAAACTACATGGCAAAGGACCATTGACAAAGAAAGGAGACAAGAAGGGTGGAGAAGCTGGAATTAGACCAGGACAGTGGCAGAAAACGGAGCTTGTAGTAGAAGACCCAGGGCTATAGTAAAAGATAGTTGCCAAAGATTCCACACAGTGGGACTGAACCCCAAACTACATGGTTGTGAAGCAAGCTTCTTAACTACACCTATGCCTATATAATGATGTAATTGTTTAGTCTCATGTCAGTACTGACCGAGTACTCACAGACCTATTATCAAAGATATTCTACCCATGAACATCCCATCATTGTTATTTTTTCTTTCGGACATATTATATGTAAACCTCATCTAATACATCTTCCCTTTTTTTTAAAGATGAAGTATGATTGGAGACACATCTGGCTGCTATTTCTAGCATGCAGTGCAATTTGTTATTCTGTATGCATCTCAGATAGTCCTGCATCGTGATGCTCCCATGCTTGAAGAGTTTATGTCTAACTTGTAATTACCTCAGTAGCACTGCCAGGCCAAAGGTTTCTGGAAAATATTCACAGTAGTCACCAAGCTGAAAATCCTCCAAAACAGACCAGCCACTTCATTTTGATTGACACCAAGAGATTCCCCAGCAATATCATCATTTACAAATAGTTCTCTGTGGAATCACCCAAATGATAAAGAGCAGTGAGTGTCTGATAATATTCAAGATGCCAGGTGCCCAGACTTGATTTTTTTTCTTGATACTCTGTCCAAGTGTTAAGCAGTAGAAAAGTATGCCTTACAAACAAGGACCACACCAGCTCACTGTATTGGAAAATCTGCAGGTAGCACAGTCCAATCACATTCAGCACATCAGCAATCATAGCATGCGAAGGCTGCCTTCCAGAGGTACATGTCCCCTAAAGTGGAAGAGCAAACACTCTAATCTCATCAGATTGGGTTTGAGGTAAAGCATAACAGTCAGATGGTGAGTTATAATGGAAGCAATATAGGCATTCGCTATTTTGGCTCAACATTTCAAGGACAGTTTCCATTTAGTCCCATTTCCACTTATAATCTCATTCTAATTCTTGTCCATCTGGAGATCTGGACCACACCAGACCTTGAGTAGTCTAACCAGTCCATTTATCCAGTAACTTATTCTGTTTGATGGCATAAACTTGCCTCTCCAAATGCCAAGCTACAAGACAACTCAGTTGCCCAGATTTATTTTTGCTCTTGCTCTCATCTTATATTCCTTTAAATTGGCACTGACTATCTTTACTGTTGTGTGTGTGTATGTATGTGTGTGAGTATGTGTGTGTGTGCATGTGCATGTGTGTACATATACAGGGTGATTCAAGTCACCATACATAGGAAAAATCTTTTATTTTTTATAAGAAACAGTTAAATAAAATAATTGTTTCTTATAAAAAAATAAATTATTCTTATGTATGGCGACTTTTGTATATATATTTGAACCTGTATATATATTCGAACTCAGAACGGAATGACAGGTGAGATATCACTAAGCATTTTGTCCAGTGTTCTAACGATTTTGCCGACTCGCCTTCCTCTGTCTTCCTTTCTATTGGACTTTCCTCTGTTTCTGAAGAAGAGCGTTGCTTGAAATGTTAAACCATCTTTCTTTCCTTCCCTGAGCTTCGGCTAATACTTTACATGTATCATGTTCTCATGTTGTTATGTCTTTTTTGTGTTTGTCCTTCTTTTTTTGAATTTACTATATATATATATAAGGTGCAGAAGTGGTTGTGTGGTTAGAAGCTTGCTTCCTAACCACATGGTTCTGAGTTCAGTCCTAGGGCTGACCAAAGCCTTGTGAGTGGATTTGGTAGACGGAAACGGAAAAGTCCATCGTGTGTGTGTGTGTGTGTGTGCATGCACGCACATGTGTGTGTGTGTGTGCACGCGCACACGCATGTGTGTCTTTGTGTCTGTGTTTGTGCCCCATCTCTGCTTGACAACTGGTGTTTGTATGTTTACATCCCCATAACTTGGTGGTTCAGCAAAAGAGACCAATAGAATAAGTACTAGGCTTAAGAATTTTGTCTGACTAAAACCACACTCCAGCATGGCCACAATCAAATGACTGAAACAGTAAAAGAATAAAAGAATTCAAACACATACACATATGATATATATACCTCCACATCTACTTCCCCCCAACTACACAACTGATTTTTTGCCCACTATGAAGTCAACTTTCTGTTCACTACGTAGTCAATTTCCTATTCACCATGCAGTATTCTATAACTAATTGTTGTCGCTGAAATGCTAACATCAAACCACTATACCACGTGACCTTTCTCGACCAATTGCAGGCTAACATCTTGGAGAGAGAGTTAAGTCAGTGAAGCAGTAGAATAGCATAATTAAAGCTGGTTGTTGTTGTTGTTATTACTACTTAGTGCTGAGTCAACTCTAATTGAGCAAACTGACAATTTTATGCATTCTAGTCTTAACCAGCACATCTTATTTTCAGGGATTGTATTTAGGATCAAAGACCATTCAAGGTGTCTTTCCATTTTTTCATTCTAAGATGCCAAGATATGATTGGACAAAAGACTTTAAATAAGATCACAAATTAAGTTCAGTAAATAAAATGTATTTCTGGTCAGTGAAGGTACAGGACTTAATGGATAAGAGTATTCAGTTCATGCTTTAAAGGCCATGGGTTCAATTCCTAGACTGGGTGGTGCATTGTGTCCTTGACCAAAACCCCTGCAGTTTTATAATTATCTGGTTAAGCTTGTCCAGGCATTTTTAAGCCACACACACCATCCATTTCGGTCCTGCATTAGTTGAGGGAGGTCTACAGAGAGGCATCCAGTATCTCTGGTCGGTTGATCTACATATGTTGTGTTCAGACTATCTGCTCAAGTACAGCCATGCTTTGATAGCCATAGCAGTAGGTCACTTGCTAGCACTTGTTTAGCTCACCAGCAATGTCCCGCAAAGCACAAGCACCTTTCCCTTATAATAGTAGAAACAGGCTGGACATCTCTATACAGCTGTTTCTTGGTGGGATGAGTTCTCCAAGATATGTTTAAGACTGCTCTTAACATTCAGATATAAGTTCCATCTAGTTTGGATTCCAGTTGTTTGGTAAGAATTCAGGCTGTTGCTCCATATAAAAGAACTGACTCTAATGTTGCATGGAAAAAATTCCTCTTAACACTATCTGCAAGGTTGATTTCCAAACAACATCCAGTTTTTTTAGGGGCCATTCGTGACCACATTGGCACCTATATATTAATGAGTCATACTCACTTGTGACTGCAGGATGGCTATACTATATAATATTTCTGGTTTCCAGATAATTCAGAAATCTTATATAAGATCAGTCTATTCCTCATGTTTATGATTTCCATTGTACATTGATAATATATATCACATGAGATATTTATGTCTTACATATAAAGGTCAAATAAATAAATACTGATCTCAGATAGCTGGATCTTAATGCTTGGTTATTATTCTTAATCTGCCATATCCATCAATGTGAGATTAACTTCACTGATTTCAGTACTAGTGATAGTGGAGAAATGGAATTACAATATTCAAACCATTTTATTTGGATAATGTTATTTCATATAAGGAAAAAAATACTTGTTAATTGAAGATGGAAGTTTTCTGTAAGGGGAATGAAAAGAAATAATCTGAACTAAACCTGGCTTGCACTTTCAACCTGCTGGGAGCATAATCACTGACCACTCTGTCCCTCTCCACCTAAACCCCCTGCTCATGTCCCCACCCCTCTCACATTTACCTTTATGTACCTTGAGGGTACATCCTAATACCTCATTGTCACTATCTTCTCTCCTTTTCCAGCTGGAGTAGCCATGTATCTCCTCTACAGCAAGACACCTCTTCTTGTCCTTCTATTATATTCTTGCCTTTCAACCCCTGGCATAAGCCACCTTCCTCAATGCAACCCACCCTCAGACAGAGCCTTGTCTTGTGAGCTACTTGATGATGTCTCTGGTGCTGGTGAAACAAAAAAAGTATCTAGTACATTTTGTAAAATGGTAGACATTAGAAAGGGATATCCAGACATAGAAACCATATCAAAACAGGCATTGGAGCTGAACACAGTCCTTTGACCAGCTAAACCCTGTCGAACCATCCAATCCAAACCAGTATGAAATATGGATGCTAGCTGCTAGCTGACAACAACAACAACAAGTGGAGGCACAAAGGCCCAGTGGTCAGGGCAGTGGACTCGCAGTCGTACGAACATGGTTTTGATTCCCAGTCTGGGCATTGTGAGTGTTTATTGAGCAAAAACACCTAAGCTCCATGACGCTCCGGTGGGGGTGGTGGAACCCCTCTATACTCATTCACCACAATTTTCTCTCACTCTTTCTTCCTACTTCTGCCACAAAGCAGAGGAACCATGGTGTAACCCACTATGGTGTGGTAAACTTTCAGACCCTAGTCTAGTCTAGATTGAGAATCCTCTGTGCCCTAGGATGGTTCAGCTCTCCACCCATTAAAAGCCACTGTTTACGGAATCAGGATAACAACGTAGCTTTCGTGCCCGTGCAACCACCAGTCTATTGCATGTGGTGGGTGGATCTTCAAGTAGCCACACGCATTCTTGGTAGCTTAGAGTAGGCTCGAATTAGAGATTATTCTTTGTGGCTAATGACGTGTGTCCTGATTGGACGAAGAAGAAGAAGACAACAACAATGGCAACGGCAACAGTGATGATGACTTTCTTCTACTTGTACTTGAGCCAATAAGGGAGCCTTTATGTGTTCGCCTGACCTGCAAGAAAGAGTAACCAAATCTCCCTCAAATCACACCCCACAACCATAAACACAATGATGATCTGGATATTAAAAAACGAAAATAGTATTGTGATAGCTAGAATACCTTTGACCATAGGCCTACTTTAATTAACAATGACCTGTGGCTTAACAATAACCACAGCAACTACAGCAATAGCTCTCTACTTGTCCATCATATTCATATATTTATGTAAAATCTTCAACCTCAACTAGCAGTATTACATTGACATTTACTACCCTTTTGCTATCATATATCTGTTTCTAAGCTGCTGCTGCTGCTGCTGCTGCAGATGATGATGGTGATGATGATGACGACGACGACAACGATGATGACAATGACGATGATGAAGATGATGACGATGATGACGATGATGATGGCGATGATGATGACGATGACGACGACGATGATGACGACGATGATGATGATAATGATGACGACGATGACGACGACGACGACGATGATGATGATGACAATGATGACGATGATGATGATGATGATGACAATGATGACGATGATGATGATGATGATGATGATGATGGTACTGATGATGATGATGATGATGATGATGATGACGACGCCAACGTTGACGAACCATCTGTTTTATCATGTTGCTCCTGCTACAAAGTCAGCCTTGATTTAGAATGATGTCTGCAGCAAATAAGTCCAATTTGAAAGAGACTTGGCTGCTCTTGATATCAGTTAAGTAAACCACATAAAAACCTCTCTCATTGTCTATATCAGTGATTCTCAACCATGTTTTACCTATACACTCCTTTGATTACTATTCTATTCTGGTGGACCCTCCTAGCAATTCAGTGTTTAAAAACTAGTTTTAAAGGTATTTCTTTCAAAATTCCTATTTTGTTATTCACTCATTTTTTCTTGTGTAGGTTGAACCATATAAAACATCCAAGAAAGAAATCTGGATGTTTCTTGCAATAGATACATCTAAGGTATAATTCTTTAATAATGGATATATATAATATGCTATTGTGAGTCCCCAGTTTACTATTTTGCTTGTAAGGATCCCTAAAAATCTTATATGAACCCTAGTTGAAAACTATTGGTCTATATCAGTGGTTCCCAATCCGGGGTCCGCAAAGGTTGTACTGGAAGTCCATGAACTAAATTTGAAATTTCATACACACATATATATATACATACATACATACATATATATATATATATATGTATGTATGTATGTATGTATGTATATATAAAAATATAAATAATACAAATAAGAAAAATGGAGAAACAATTTAGTTGGTTTGTGAGCTTTCACCCATTTAATACAATAAGTAAGTTAATTGCATTGCAATTAAAAACACTTGTGTATTAATAATTTGGGTATTATACTAACAGTATATTGGATAAGTATTATCCCTTAGTGGGTTGGATCCATAACCCCTAACTTACGTGGTGTTAAATATATATATATACATACATACATACATACATACATACATACATAAATAAGGATAAGCATGTTAAAAGGGGTCCGTGGGGAAAAAACTTATTTAAATAAAAGGATTGGTTGAGAACCACTGTGAAATGGTTGCAAATCACTGGTCTTTATCTTTCATTTTCATATTTTTCTGCACTGTTCTTAATCATGGTGTACTAGCAGCCTGGTTTCCATGGTATATAAATGATTGAGGTTGCAATGCTTCCTCGCAAAACAGGTTAATTTCCCCAGCTATTACTGCAACTCATTTACAGCTGAAGTGGACTGGGGTTACATGAAATGAGGTGTTTTGCTCAAGAACACAATGTACCATCTGGGCTGGGAATTGAAACCACAATCTTTACGATCATAACTGCGGGACTTATAGGGCCAAAGCTCAACTCAACTTGGTTTCCATGGCATATAAGTGACAGAGATTACAACACTTCCTCCTGAATGAGACACCAATCCATTGCAGAAAGTTAGTTTCCTAGCTATTGTCTGGGACTCATTCACAGCTGAAGTGGACTGAAGCAACATGAAATGCAGTGTTTTACACAAGAGCACAATGCATCATCCAGGAATTGAAACCACAATCTTTACAACCATAAGTGCAACACCCTAACTAACCACTAGGCTACATGCCTTCACACTTGCAGTTAGATCAGTGGTTCTCAACCATTTTTTTCTACCAATGGACCCCTTTGATTCCTATTTAACTCAGTTGGACCCTCAAAGTTATTGAATGTTTTAAAAAATCTTATTACATTTTCATGATTAAAATTTAATTAGGAACTGTATTTAAAAAAAAATGTTAAAATATTTTTTTAAATGTTAAAACATTGTAGAAGTATAACCATGTGGACCCTGGTTGAGAACCACTAAGTTATTCTTTTACTTGTTTCAGTCATTTGACTGCGGCTGTACTGGAGCACAGCCTTATTCTATTGGTCTCTTTTTGCCAAACCGCTAAGTTATGGGGACGTGAACACACCAACAGCGGTTGTCAAGTGATGGTGGGAGGACAAACACACACACACACACACACACATATATATGTGTGTGTATATATATATACGATGGGCTTCTTTCAGTTTCTGTCTACCAAATCCACTCACAAGGCTTTGGTCAGCCCGAGGCTATAGTAGAAGACACTTGTCCAAGGTGCCACGCAGTGGGACTGAACCCGGAACCATGTGGTTGGTAAGCAAGCTACTTACCACACAGCCACTCCTACGCCTATATTCGATAAGTTAGATATTTTTTTTCCTTTTACTTGTTTCAGTCATTTGACTGTGGCCATGCTGGAGCACCGCCTTTAGTTGAACAAATTGACCCCAGGACTTATTCTTTGTAAGCCTAGTACTTACTCTATTGGTCTCTTTTGTTGAGTTGCTAAGTTACGGGGAACATAAGCACACTAACATCTGTTGTCATGTGATGGTAGGGAGACATAGACAGACACACAAATACATACATACATACATATATATATATATATATATATATATATATATATATATATTTATATATATATGTACATAGATGCCAGTGCCACCTGACAGGCGTCTGTGTCGGTGACACGTAAAAAGCACCAACCGATCGTGGCCATTTGCCACCCACCTCTGGCCCCTGTGCCGGTGGCACGTAAAAAGCACCCACTACACTAATGGAATGGTTGGCATTAGGAAGGGCATCCAGCCATAGAAACACTGCCAGATCAGACTGGAGCCTGGCGCAGCCTCCTGGCTTCCCAGACCCCGGTCGAACTGCCCAGCCCATGCTAGCATAGAAATCGGACATTAAACAATGATGATGATATATACGACAGACTTCTTTCAGTTTCCGTCTACCAGATTCACTCACAAGGCTTTGATCAGCCCAAGGCTACAGTAAGAGACACTAGCCCAAGATGGGACTCAACCTGGGACCAAGTGGTTGGTAAGCAAGCTACTTACCACACAGCCACTCCTGCGCCTATAATAGTGATTTTTTATGAAATTACATTCAAATCCATTTTGGTTTCATGGCCATCACATAGATTCTATGGCAACAGTCTGGAGTGAATGTACAGTAACTCAGAGGCTAATTGAAATGTAGACTCATTGTAGGTTCTTGAGCGAGACAAGTAGTGGGATGAGGGTGGGGTAGATGTAGTAAAGGGTGTGAAAAAAAAACTGAGCTTCACTCAAAAAAAAAATGTCACCTTAGTTATTCACGTGATAGATGGTAATTACTTTTTGCAGCTTTGCTTGCCAAAACTACTGTGTGCATGTATGTGTGTGGTGTGTGTGTGTGTGTGTGTGTGTGTGTGTGTGTGTGTGTGTGCATGTGTATATGTGTGTGCATGTATGTATGTGTGTGTATATGTTTTTGTTTATGTGTATATCTGTATACTTCTAGGAGTGTGTGTGCATGTGTGCACACATACACACACACACATATAAATATATGTACATATACACACACACATATATATATATATATATATATGTATGTATATATACATATATGTATGTATGTGTATACATACACACACACATATATGTATGTATATATATATATATGCATACACATATATATATACATACATGTATATATGTATAGATAGATATGTGTATGTGTGTGTGTGTTTATATGTATATAAGTGCATATGTTTGTGTGTGGACACAAGATGAAATCAATAATAAATGTTCGAGATAATTGTGTTATTTCTTTCTTTAACATCTGAGAATTCCAGACATCAAAGTGGTGTCTAACAATGGCAAACCTTCACAGACGATATACTAGGACAACTACATTCACTAGTCTGTCTATTGCTCTCTTCCATATCTGTAATCTGTTGACCATACCAACCAGCCAACCAGCCAACAAAGGAGTTGCTACATAGTCTGGCAACCTGCTAGAAATAGCAGCCAAATCTCCTTCATGTCACAACCTATAATCTTAAAATTAAAAGTGAAGGCATTTTAGATAATGTAGTCCTAGATACTCCCATAAAGACAAAATGGTCACAATTGGAATGTTTTTGAGCAGGGCTGATCTAGAGCTAAAGATAAGCATGACAATAAATCTTATATACCAGACACCTATGCAATCCATTTTATGGTTGGGTCAGCCAAGAGTGGCTAAACCCACAACCCCATCAAGTTAGCTCCTTGGAAGGGTTTGAAGGAGCCCAGCAGCATGAAAAACAACAGTTGTGAAAGTGATGGCCCAAGATATCGTTCTACATCACGCTCTTAGAGAAGGCATCAAGGTGGACCAAAAAAGGTGTGTGTGTGCATATATATGTGTGTGTGCACGTGTGCATGTGTGTGTGTGTGTGCACGTATGTGTGTGTGTGTGTGTGTGTGTGTGTGTGTGTGTGCAAGTGAGCACTACTTGACAATCAGTATTAGTTTGTTCACAACCCTGTAACTTAGCGGTTTGGCAAAAGAGACCAATTAAATAAATATCAGACTTAATAATAAAAACTGATTAAACCCCCTTTTATAGGTCCTTGTAGCAACTACATAAGTAAGACAAGAACCTTATGTAGGAGCTTTCTTCCTCACTGACTACAATGCTGGCATCTTTCTGCAAATAGATGGTCTTCCCATCACCCCATCCCAACTGTTCAATGGATATAGAAGCATGAGATTGAACTCAAAACTCATTCTTTG
>NC_042997.1:143315032-143350032 GCF_006345805.1 Octopus sinensis | reverse complement strand
GTTGTGGCCAATGCTGGTGATACATAAAAGGCACTTGTGCTGGTGACATGAAAAAGGCACTTGTGCTGGTGACATGAAAAAGGCACTTGTGCCAGTGACACATAAAAGTACCCACTACATTCTAGGAGTGGTTGTCATTAGGAAGGGTATTCAGCTGAAGAAACCAAGCCAAACCAGACTAGAGCCTGATACAGCTCTCTGGCTTACCAGTTTCAAGCAATCCATCTAACACATGATCATGATATATTAATGATGCCATGGTACAATGGCTATTAATCTTCTTATAATTACTATTCAGAGTTCCAGGCAATAATTAATATAAGTCTTGCAAAATTAGTAATTCCTGAGGGTCATGGTTATATATTTAATAATTCCATAACACATTTTGTTCAAATCAGGTGGAGGGGTGTATAACTCTTAGAACCAAGTGGCACTTAGACACTTACAATCTGAAATTAATAATCATGTAAACACCAAGAATAGATACGGAATATTTAAGAGATTCCTTGGCAGCAATAAAGGAAAGTAGTCTTTATGGTATTGGCTTTGCTCCAGGCTAATGTCCTTTCTTGGCTCTCCAAGGTAAGCTTACTTAACAATTCAAATACTGCAATGCAGTGTGTTTTATTGTTTAAAATAGAAACATAATTATGCTACTATAGTGAACAAATATGTTTGAATGTTAATTTGTGAGTGAACGTATATTTATTGGTAAATATATACATATATTGGTACACAGGGATTAGAATGAACATTTGTGGTTGGATGTAATTATGGCTGTTAAATGTAAGATAAATGTACATTAGTAAACACAATAAAATGTTTTTCAATTGATATTTCTTGTTGAATGACATCTTTGACTAATAAGTGGAAGATACAGATCTTGGCTGGTCGTATAAACTTGAAATTATCATTTCCTTTCTGAAGCACGAGACTATTTTATAAAGCAAACAGAATATAGATAATTGGTGTAACCTTGACATTATACTGGTACTTAATATGTGTGATGAGAAGCAAAGCTGATATGACTTCAAGGCATCACCTAAATCAGGAATTCCCAAACAGTTAAGTTCCATTTAACTCCCCACCCCTATTAGCTTTTTGAAAGTAAACTCACCACAATTTAAACTTTTCTTTTATTCTGATATTTGAATTTACATTTCTACCATGATAAGACAACCAATAATGAGGAAATTAAAAATATTATTTATAACTTCAAATGATGATAAAAATTTAAATTCTTACTTCTCTTATTTAGGAATTAATGATGAACAGATTCCAGAACCAAACATACTCTTCTCAATCTGGCTACTCCATTAGCGAATTCAGCAATTAGGAAATATATACAGGCATACCTATGGGGAAAAGATCACTTCATAACAACAAGGTTTTAGGTTCAGGTCTACTGCATGGTACCTTGAGCAAATGTCTTCTATAATAGCTCTGGGCTTACCAAAGCATTTTCAGTGGCTTTGGTAGAAAGAAACTGAAAAATAACCTGTCATATATATATATATATATATATATTTATACATATAAATCTCTATTGATTCATTGAGAAGCAATAAATTAAAGAGCTCCTATGTAACTGTATTCTCTAATACATTACAATTATATATGTAGAGTATAGATGTTTTTCAAACGGCTATTACCCAGTCCCAGTGGGAGGGACATATGTCCAACAGGTATCATTCAGTCTGTGGTGTCTTGGCATTTTTTTTTTTCATTTCAGATAAAGCCATGGCGCTGTGGATGATAGAACATCATATGTTTGCCTATGACAGCTACCTGAAGAATAACAAGCCTGTCACAGCAGTTCAGTATGAGTTTCAGCATCACTTCAACATTCGCCAAAATCAGGCTGCTCCCACCCATAACACAATCTTACATTGAGTGAATGCATTTTGTACATGAGGTACACTAATGAATAGGAGACTGGTAGGGGCACCATGAATGGTACACACCCCAGAAAATGTGGAATGCATCAGACAAGCTTTCAGAAATGCATTAATGAAAACAGACACAACATTATGGATGTTGTTTTCCACACTTGATTTTGAGAAATGCTAATTCTATATGAACACATTGATGCCAGTACAACTATTACAACATCTGTTACCAAACAATCATGGGAACCTTCTTTTCATATGCTGAATAACATCACTCCTTCCTGTATTACCTCCCATATCACTTTCCCAGTTTTCAGAGTTGGCACTATAAATTAGGCACATTGAAAAGTAGGTCTAGCAAGATTGTATAGATGCTTGAATGGAGACATGTTGATGTATGTTGTGTACAAGAGGTAAGGTGGAAAGGAGCTTCAGCCAGAGTCCTCAAAGGCAAAGCACATAGGTATAAATTCTTCTGGGAAAGTAATAGTGATGGAATATGTGGTGTGGGCATACTTCTTGCAGATAAATGGGTGGATAAGGTCATAAAGGTAGTGAGGGTGTGCGATACAGGACTTAAACTCAGGCTAGTCTTGCAGAATGGTACAGCTACAATTATCTCTGACTATACCCCATAAGCGGGCCTACCAAATGAACAGAAGGATCACTTTTATGATATTCTTCTGCAGGCTGCCTCAAAGACAAATAACAATGATCTCATCTTTGTGGCTGGGGATTTTAATGGACAGGTTGGACAACAACCTGGTATCTTCCATGGTGTACATCGGGGCCATGGAGTTGGTACCAGAAATTAAGAGGGAACTAGGATCCTGGAGTTCTGCAATGCAAATAACCTATTGATCTGCAACACCAACTTCAGGAAGCCAGCTAGCCACCTGGTAACCTATCAATCCGGTGACTCTGCTAGCCAGATTGATTTCATCCTCACCAGACAGTGGGATGCATGGTTGCTCTTAAATACAAAAACCCTCCCTGATGAAGAATGTACCCACCTGCATACATTAGTTATTAGTGACGTCAGACTCGAGGCCAGAAGGATGCCAAAAAGCAGACCAATCTGGAAAAGAAGGATTGGAGGCTTAAGAACCCTTCACATGGTCAGAGGTTTAGAGATATCCTTACCAAGAAATTTGATGATAGGGAGAAGGAGCTACAGTCCTGTAACATAGAAGGCAGCCGGGAATTCCTGTGAGACAGCTCGTTAAGTGCCACAGACCAAATCTGTGGCTGGTGCAAAGTCCCTTCTAGAGCTAGGGTAACATGGTGGTGGAACAATACTGTAGACAGAGCCATTAGAGTAAAGAAACAGGCTTGGAAGGCCTGGAAGAGTGGGGGGTAGCAGGAGAGTGTATCAGATAACCAAAAGGGAAGCTAGGAGACAGGTATATATAGGAGTAGCAGAAAAGAAGAAGTTTGCCAATGTTCAGCAATGTGAGGACCAAAGAACTGAAGTGTTTCAGATTGCAAGACAGTGTGTGAGAGAAAACCGTGATGTCATAGGAGAGAAATATATCTGCATGGATGATGGTTCACTTGCATTTAATGATACTGCAAAGAAAGAGTCTTGGAAATGCTATAATGAAAGACTGTTGAATGTGGAGAATGAATGGGAGGAGGAGAGTCTGCCAAAGGTTGACCCAATTGAGGGACCAGCTACCCAAATCAACAGATAAAGCAATTAAGGATATGAAGACACGGAAAGCACCTGGCCCATCAGGAATCACCATTGAGATGCTTAAAATATCAGGCAGTGTGGGTTATGGTCTTGTCACCTACATCATAAATCAGGTAGATAATGAAGGAGTTATACCCAATGACTGGTGTAGCAGCATCTATTATATTATTGCTGTTGTTGTTATCATTGAATGAGAGAGCAGCACATGCCATCAAAGTGACACTGGAGTAAAATATACGAAGCCCAATATACCCATCATGACTACCTGTCTGATAAGAGTACACCAGGCACATGCCGACAACGATATGTGCGCGACATAGTGATCTTATATCAAGATAAACAGCACATGACCTTGCAGGTGGAACCCAGTTAGAATTTTCTTCATGTTGAGTAGCCCATCTCACTCAAAAGGTCCCTGAATAAGGGTTGTTTAAGGATGATGAACAAAACACCCATGTTTCCAGAAGTGTATTATTCAAACCCCAAAGAATTTCTCTCAACACATGGCTATGATGATCTCCCATCGCTTCTGCTCATGATCAGAGATTCATATATTGTCGGCCACTATAAGATATGCTCAACTGATTATAGTCAAGCAACTGACAAGCAAATCTGCAGTATTGAACAGAATATTTGCTGTAGCTCATCTTTTATACAAAACAATGTACATGGTAACACTTCCAATCAGTTTAGATCAAAAGCCATGAGAACCTCTGCCTGGTACTGCATCAGAGCATTAATCATCATCATCATCATCATCAGCATCATCAGCATCATAATCATCATCATCAGCCTTCGCCCGCCTCTAGACGTCCGCCTTTCTAACCCTACTCACTTCACAAAATGTACTGGGTGCACTTTATCATGACACCAGCACTAGAGAGGTTGTCATGTTCTCAGCAGGACAGACTAAATAGTCAATGCAATCCTATGCTTCTGCTCCTTCATCAAACACTCAAACACTTGACCACAAAGTGATTGTACTAGTGCTTTAAATAACATAAGAGTTAGTTTCTTACAAAGACACGAAGCCTCAAATGCAGGGAGTAGGTACAACCACTGAGATCAATCCCAATATCAGACTATTTTATTGCTTCTGAAAAGATTGAAAGACGAAAGCAATCTCAACAGAATTTTAATTCATATTCACTCTCACCCACTCTTCTAAAATGTAAGTAGTCATGTAGCTTTTCTGCAGCAACAAACATGTTCTACTCTGGTCCTTTCATACTTTTACTCTTCTATTACCCTTCATTTCCTTGCATTTAATTGTCCCTTTGAGGTTTGTAGTGTTGTAAACTGTATGACAGTCTCACTAGTGCTGGAGACACACAAAAAAAGAAAGCACTCAGTACACAAATTAAAGTGGATGACATCAGAAAAAACATCTGGTAGCAGAAACCATTTCAAAGCAGACATTGGAGCAAGAAGCAGTCTTTGAGCTCATCGGATCCTGCCAGCACAGAACATGGGCATTAAATGATTACGATGATGGTAATGATGGTGATGAAGATGATTCTTTATCAAATATGACAAGTAACTATATTACTAAGATGACCGATATGAATATCAGTTTCACAAGACTCATGCTAATAACTGTCTTGAAACTAGGAACTTTAATAGTTTATAAGACTAACAGTCACATGTAAAAGCCACAGGCCAAATAATTACATCACATCGACAGGATATTAAAACAACTGCTAAAATCTATAAGATGAGAAGAAACTTAAATTTCTTTCCTGACACACTTTCCATAGATATCTGGCATGACTGGATTTATCGGTCAATCAATCAATGAAACACACATTTGTCTTCAGTTCATCGACTGTCAATAAAACATTATTTACTCTTATTTATCAAATATATTGCAGACATTGCTATTTCATTATAGCCAAATAATTAATATTGCTTGGACTCTTAACATGCTGCTGTAGTACCAAGTATATCGGACATAGCTTCTGTTACAGATCCATGTTGTTATTTTGCAATGTATACATTATTATTAAATCAACAACTGACCTAAACTGTGGGGTGAATCATGTAACCCCTGCCAGCATGGATGGTGAATGTAAAAGGATGATGATGATGATGATGATGATGATGATGATAATGATGATGACAGCGACGATGATAACGATGATGATGCCGATGATGATGATGATGATGATGATGATGAGGATGATGACGATGGTGGTAAGGAGGAGGAGGATGGTATGATGATGAGGAAGATGGTGATGATGATGATGAGTAAATCAATAGTGGTGCTGTTGAAGTTGTTTAAGCTCACTCAGGTCAACTTTAACTTTGTAGACCTATAGTCAAAGGCAGTCTGGCCGTAATCATCGCATTTGTTTGAAAAAAATGTTAGGGTGTGATTTGAGGAATATATGACTGTTATTTCTGGCTGGTCAGTTTGCTTCAACATTGGCGTTAAGACCTAAGATAGAAAGTAAAATCACTTGAGACTATATGATGCATGTGTGCAAACAGCCATGCTATACAGCAGTGAAACATGGGCTGTGACATGCTGAGGACATGAGTAGGCTTGAAAGAAATGAAGCTAGTATGCTCCATGGATGTGTAATATCTATTTCTTTACTGCCCACAAGGGGCTAAACACAGAGAGGACAAACAAGGACAGACAAATGGATTTAGTTGATTATATCGACCCCAGTGTTTAACTGGTACTTATTTCGTCAATTCCGGAAGGATGAAAGGCAAAGTCGACCTCGGCGGAATTTGAACTCAGAACATAATAGCAGATGAAATACAGTGGATGTGTAATATCAGTGAGCATGCACGACAGAGTATAAGCACCCTGAGAGAAAAGTAGGAGATAAGAAGCATTAGATGTGGTGTGTAAGAAAGACGACTGCACTGGTATGAACATGTGTTGCGTAGGGATGAGGACAGCTGTGTGAAGAAGTGTCACATTCTAACAGTGGAGGGAACCTGTGGAAGAGGTAGATCCAAGAAGACGTGGAATGAGGTGGTTAAGCACGACCTTCAAATGTTGGGCCTCACAGAAGCAATGACAAGTGACCGAGCCCTGTGGACTCTGCTAATGTAGGTGACAATGTTACACTAGGCAGTGGATTAAGTCTACCACCCACATAGGCTATGGTGGGAATTGAACTAAGTATGCAAAGAGCGAAAACAAATGCTGTAAGATTTAGACGGTTCATTACCCAAGTAAGTACTGTCTTGAATCCTAAGACATGTTTTCGATAACATATAACTGACCAAAATAACATTTCTCCTAAACAACATTTCAGTTACAGGGCTAATCATTTACAGCTGAGTTAATTAGAGCAACATGAATGTACTACAATAGATCATGCCATTTTGGACCATCCAAAATTGCAGGATCTATACAAATACATGTTTCTTTGACTGTATTCTTGTGAAGCTAGGCCTTTGCAGATGAAATATAAAGGCTTTTAAAACTTTCTGCTTTGTTTGAAGCCTTCCTTATTTCTCATTTCATTCACTTTAATGTCAGAAGTCGGTCAATGGGGAGCCCAATCAAGACAGTATCAAGATATGATATAATATATGTAAATCTACATAGTAGATATACAAACATCTCAAATTTTTATAGCTCAAATTTGATTTTCACCTCTTTGTAACTATAAAATAGTATCAATGTTAATATATAGGTTAAACTCTTTCTTATTAAAAGGACCTTATGTCAAAGTAACAAGACCTTTCTCAATAAGCAATAGGAGGAGTAATGGTTGGATTATTGCTGTTAAAGCATAGAATAAACTACTTTTACCCATTGTTAGCTGACAGGGCACTGCAGCCCACTACTCCTGACACACCAATGTATGCACCCTTTCTTTGTTATGGCTCATTTACCATTCACTGTGCATGTACTTTTAGTTTTCATTATGCTTATTGCTGTTCACTTTTCTGTCTTTTTGCATTTTGTTCTGTGTTCTGTGTTCTGTGCATGCATTTTTGGTCATCATTGCTCATCTCTTTATTTAACTTGCTGCTTTTGCTCCTCCTTTTCACTCTTTATTTTTTTGTAGTGCACCTAAATACTACATACAATAAGCTCATTATAATTACTCCTACTATTAAGGTGGCAAATGGGCAGAATCATTAGCATGCCAGGTGAAATGCTTAGTGACACTTTTGTCTGTCTTTATGTTCTGAGTTGAAATTCCATTGAGATCAACTTTGTCTTTCTTCTTTCAGGATCAATAAACTAAGTACCAGTTGAATACAAGGTTGAAGTAAACAACTTACACCTCCTCTGAAATTACTGGCCTGGTGCCAAAATTTTAAATTACTGCTGCTACTACTACTACGACGACGACGACGACTATTACTACTACTACTACTACTACTACTACTGCTACTACTACTACTACTACTACTACTACTACTGCTGCTGCTGCTGCTACTACTACTACCAACACCACTACCACTACTACTACTACTACCACCATCACCACCACTACCGCTACTCCTACTCCTACTACTACTACTACTACTACTACTACAGTTATGATTATTATTATCATTATCATAAGGTGGTGGGCCATGTGAAATGCTTAGTGGTATTTCGCTCGTCACTGCGTTCTGAGTTCAAATTCCGCCAAGGACAACTTTGCCTTTCATTGTTTCGGGATCAATAAATTAAGTATCAGTGAAACACTGGGGTCGATATAATCGGCCAGTCCTCTCCCCCAAAATTTCAGACCTTGTGCTTTTAGTAGAAAGGATTACTATCATTATTATTATTATTATTATCATTATTATTAAAGGCGGCGAACTGGCAGAATTGTTAACATGCTGGGCAAAATGCTTAGCGGTATTCTACCAAGGTTGACTTTTCCTTTCATCCTTTCAGGGTTGATTAAATAAGTACCAGTTGCACACTGGGGTCAATGCCATTGAACTCACAATCCCCTCCCACAAGCTGCCCTTGTGGCAAAAATTTGAAATCATTATTGTTGTTGTTGTTGGTATTATTATTATTATTATTATTATTATTATTATTATTATTCAAGATGGCATTTCTCCTAGCTCTTTACGTTCTGAGTTCAAATTCCACCAAGGTTGACTTTGCCTTTTATCCTTTCAGGGTATAGTGAAATGAGCTCCAGTCAAACCCTGGGATCAATGAAATTGACTATTCCCCTCCCTGAAAATTTCAGACTTTGTGCCTATAGTAGAACGGATTATTATTGTTGCTATCCCGCCATAGATGTTATATCACGTCCTTGAAATAAAAATAACTTAAGTTTACTTGTTTCTCGTTAAAGTTTACTTGTCTAAGGTTTCTTCTCTAATTAATTATTGATTATTATTTTTTTATTTTTTGTTTTTACTTTTAATTATTGATTTCTTTATGTGGATCACAAGACTGATTTTTAAAATAGATTGCAAATTGGCAGAGTCATTAAAGTGTTGGGGAGAATGTCTTGCAGTATTTGATCTGACTCCCTGCATACTGAGTTCAGTCCCACCAAAGCCAACTCTGTCTTACATTCTTTTGAGGTTAATAGATAAAGTACTAATCTAGGATGGTGGATTTGCAGAAAGATCAGCTCTCTGTCAGTTACAATCATAAGGATTCTAGTTGGTCCTATCAACAGAACAGCCTGCTCATGAAATTAGCAAGTGGATGAGCACACCAGACATGCATACCTATTTCTTTATTGCCCACAAGGGGCTAAACATAGAGGGGACAAACAAGTACAGACAAACGGATTAAGTTGGTTACATCATCTCCAGTGTGTCACTGGTACTTAATTTATTGACCCCGAAAGGATGGAAGGCAAAGTCGACCTCGGCGGAATTTGAACTCAGAACGTAACAGCAGACGAAATACAGCTACGCATTTCGCCTGGCGTGCTAACGTTTCTGCAAGCTCATAGCCTTCCAGACATGCATACCCTTCACGTAGTTCTCAGGGAGATTCAGCATAGCAGAGAATGTGACGAGGCTGGCCCTTTGAATTACAGGCATGACTCATTTCTTTTGCCAGCTGAGTGGTCTAGAGCAATGTGAAATAAAGTGTCTTGCTCAAGAACACAATGTGCTGCCAAAATTGAACTCACAATCTTATGAATTTACAACTATGAGTCAAAAACACACACATGCATGGACGCACAGACACATGCAAGCATGCACACACACATACACACATGCACTAGCAGTCCTTTGGTTACCATGACTGGTATCCAAGTGGATCTGATAAACAGAACATCCTGCTCATGAAATTAACATGCAAATGGTTGAGCACTCCTCAGAAACATACCCTTAATATAGTTCTCAGGGAGATTCAACATGACACAGAATGCAACAAGCCCGGCCCATTGAAATACAGGTGCAACTCATTTTTTCCAGTTGAGTGGACTGGAGAAAACGTGAAATAAAGTGTCTTGCTCAAGGACACAATGCACCACTGGGAATTGAACTCATGACCTTATGATTGTGAACCAAACACCCTTACCACTAAGCCAGGGATGGCCTAAATGAGGCCCATGTGAGTAGATTTGGTTGATGGAAAATGAAAGACATCTGTTGTGTGTGTGAAGGTGCATGGCTTACTGCAGGCCTTTTCTGTGACTAATTTAATACATAGCGCAATGCCAATCATACTATTGTAAGGTAAAGGTAAAGACCTCCTTCAGTCATCAATGACCATTGGATTGCACTAGAAAGTTACCCTCCCTGGCACGAGTCTGGACAAGGTTGTTTATGGAAGACCAGCAGTCACTCATGCATACCAGCCTCTCCATCCTACACCACCGATGTTATCCAAAGTGAAAAGCAATGGCTGATGCAGCTTGGCACCAGTGACGTCACAACTCATTTCTACAACTGGGTGAACTGGGTGTGAAATAAAGTGTCTTGCTCAAGAATACAACACACAGTCCAGTCTGGGAATTGAACTCACTACCTCATGATTGTGAGCACAATGCTCTAACCACTGAGCCTTGATTCATAATATCATAGTCAGCAATACCAATAGTCACTCCTTGACCAATACAACCACTACAACATTTACAGCTACCATTGCACACATCACTAACACCACAACAATCTCTAACAAACCACAACTACCACTACCACCACCACCACCACCTCACTGAACAGACATGGCTATGTTCTGCTTCCATGTAATTAAAGACATTCAGACTTTCAACCATTATGTTTTCACTGCAGTCTTTAAAAAATCTATGAACTGGTGGAAAATCACCAGAAAAGAACCATTATGTAAAACTAAAAACTAAAAAAACTAATAAAACTAATAAAACTAATAAAATAATAATCTTTGTACTATTCTTAAAGCCTTAATCAAATCTATAGCTATAAGCATTGATGTTTGTCTGTGTTATCTTGAAACAACGTTGCCATTTCTCAATGTATCTTTTACCAAACTTTGCAGGGTTAACCAGATGCAATCTAAAATGCCGCATAAAGAAAAACTACCAGATGTGAATTATCCGTTGTGTAAAGAGGAAGTCTAGAAAAGGGGGGTAAAGAACAGAGAAATTGAAGTTGGGTACAAGGCGTCATGTGTGCAACAATGAAAATCTGGTATGTCCATAGTTTCTTTGCTTGTGAGGGCAAACAGAAGAGATGGTATAGACAGAAACGGTTACAATTCCAAGGTTGTCCATGCAGCTGTGTCCTTTGTGCAAGTGGTTTGTGTATAAGAGATGAAATCTCGGCCTTGCCAACCTAATAGATATTTTCATCTTTGCGAGAGCCCATGAAAGGTAGGCATTACATGTTTAAAAGGAAAGAGGACAGGAGCTCGAAAATTGGTCATATTTGATAGCAAGTGAACATATATATAGGGTAAAGACACCCTTCAGTCTTGAATGACCATTGGATTGCACCTAGAAAGTTACCCTCCAAGGTACAAGTCTGAGCATGGTTGTTTATGGAAGATCAACAGTCACCCACGCATACCAGCCTCCCTTCTCCATGCCACCGATGTTATTCAAGGGAAAGACAAAGGCTGATACAGCTTGGTACCAGTGATGTTGCAGCTCATTTCTACAGCTGAGTGAATTGGAGCAACATGAAATAAAGTGTCTTGCTCAAGAACACAACACACAGACTGGTCTGGGAATTGAACTGACAACCACATGATTGTAAGCCCAAAGCTCTAACCACTGAGCCATAAGTCTTCATATACATATATATATATATATATCCAATAATGAATTAAAAGCCGCACTAGTGTTGTAAACATTATCGATCGCACATACTCAATGTATGTGTTGTGTTTGTTTGCCAGATTTGCTGCAGTATAGTGCATGAGGTAAACTAATTCATAACACTGGGTGTTAAAACACCTGAAAGTCATGGACAGGTGACACAATTCACCTTGAATCAAATTCAGGAGTAAAAGAGTGATGGATAACAATATTTTGCCATCAACATCACATACCTGAATCACCAGTCTATGACTATGTATAAATAGTATAAAAACTATTGCTGATATGCCATGACAAATTTAATCTTATACATGCATCATCATGGCACATTGGCAAATAGTACTTTGTGAAGGTTTTGAGAGAGTTTAGACAGAGATTTCAACCCAAAAGGCCAGAGCTTTCCCATTCAGGATGGAGGCACCTGCACCAGGACAATGTATCAGTTCACAATTCCATCTTGGTAACCAAGATTTTGATGGGCATCAAAACTGTCCTTCACTTTCCTTGCAGCCCAACCTCACTCCCTGCGACTTTTGGTAGTTCCTCAAACTGAAGGAGAACCTCAGGGGCAGTTGTTTTGTAGACACTGAGAAGATAAAGGAGGTTGTAACAAGGGTCTTGGACACCTTTACTTTGGAAGGCTTCCATGAGGCCTTCACCAAGTGGTTGGAGCACTATAAGCGCATTGAAGTCGGGAGTTTTATACTTCTTTGAAATTAATAAATGTCTCAACTGAAAAAGTCTCAAAACTTCTGGAATGCACCTTGTAGATAAGAGAGAGAGAGAGAGGGAGAGAGGGGCGCAAGATGGTAGTTGATATTACACTGATGTTATCTCTCTCTATATAAACGGCAGTTTGTCTGTGCGTGTTTCTGTGTGTCTGTTTGCTTGTACCCTCACCCTGACCACGGCTTTCAACCGATTCTGATGAAACTTGACACACACATAGCCCAATGTCATAATTCAAAACTAACGCAGCGAAAATTTTGAAAAGTTCCCCCAGTTCTGAAAAAAATCGATAAATTCGACATGGGGTCAAGAATCAGAAACACAAACTGTCTAGGGGACGCAACTCCACCTTTTTTTACTCTAAAAAAAATTTACCATCATTTTTTTCCATTTTTTTGCTATTTTTTGGCTATAACTCTCTAAAAATGCTTTATAGTTATTTCCCTTACAAACCTGAGCAACGCCGGGCGATACTGCTAGTTGATTTATAACAGAACAGTATTTTTCCCACTTTTTTTTTTTACACCAGACACGTGGTGATATGAAGAGGGGGGAGGGTTTGATCAAGAGAAGTTCCTTCGAAACATGTGGCAACAAAACAAGGGTTCTCTCTCTCTCTCATGGTATACCTCCTTACATCCACTCCCTGAAATAGTGGTTTGGGTACTGTTAAAGAGAAATAACATTTAGCCATTCAGTAAGCAGAAATGATAAGGCATTTAGTCGTATATAAGTTTCAGGACAGGAAAGAACATTATGCCTAATTATGTGACAGCTATCATTGTTGTTTAGATACCTAAACCATCTTCATTTTTAGGAATAGTGTATCTACAACTTCGTTATTCAAGAAATATAGTTTCTTTTTATTTCAAGACGACGGTTTGTCACTTGATGAAGATTTAGCTGCTATTTTTAACAGGTTGTGGAACTGAGTAGAGGCTCCCCCGCTTACACTTGGATTATGACGCAACAGGTTTGTTTACATAGTAACCAACCTCACATATAAGAATGAGTGGTGGGGAAGAAATGGTAAATATCGTTACTGCGTTGGCAAGTGACAGGAGGCAAGGAATGAACGATGACGCACAGTACTTATCCGCCCGCTGTCATTTCCTAAAGTGAAGTTACTAATACGTGAGAAAATAAACACTATGAAGTTATGATACTCATGCAAAATACGAAAAAGAATTAGAAAATAAAACGCTGCTAAATTTTGATGTTTTCTTTATTCATTTTAGGCATACCTACATAGGCGTGACCGCCTACCAACTTTGTTTCCTCATAACTTTCAGAACAATGGTTGTTTTTCAATGAAATTTTCTACAAATACCTTTCAGATGATGTACATTACGAATGGGGTTCACAAAAGTGATAATTCCCTTTAATATAAAGTATTTTATTATATATATATATATATATATATATATATAACACGCATGTATATGATATATTAAACCCTAAAGCATAGTCATGATTCTTCCATAATATAAGTTTCCGCAAAAGAAAAGAAAAAGGGGAGAGAGAAAAATATATCAATGCAGCACCAAGTGCTTCAAAAAATTGCACAACACAATGTTCAACGGAACCTGCTGAAGCAAGCTACCATGCTCGCAGCATTACCACGGACGATGACGAGGGTAACGCGTGTTGTTGTTATATATATATAATGTATTGAGTATTAAAGGAAGTAGTGAGTACTTAGTATGAAAGATTAAGAAAATGAGAGAGACTGAAACAACGTGTTAACGATACAAGATACTTTATTCGACTGCCGTTGTTGTACAAGTTAATTGTTTTGGCGGGAAACAAAGTGAAAGTCCTTTTATCAAGGGAGACAATGGGCGACGTTGATTGTTCATGTTTGTTGTGATGATTATATAACAAGGCGTTGGAAAAGCCAAGTGCTCTCAAGAGCATCACCTGACACCTTGGTGAAGCGAGCTGCCAACGATTATGGTTATATCGGAATTTGTTATGCAAAGGTTTTTCATAGACTGCGAGGGGTATTTCGGAAAATTTACACGAGACGACTTTGTTTCCTCATAACTTTCAGAAATATGAGTACGTTTTAATCAAATTTTCGGCGAAGGTAAAGAATACGCACACCACCCGTTTTCGGCGTAACAAAAACTCTAACCCTAAACCCTAATAACCGGGTGTGCGAATTCTTTACCTTCGCCAAATTTTCTACAAATATCTCCCAGTTAGTGCAGATTAATCACAATTATATCGCTGGCGAATTTGGCAATCTTTCGGAGAAAGTATATGAGTAGTGAAAGTATTTGTTCGGCAATTTCCGTAAAATTAATTATTTGTTTAATTTTTTTCCAGCTAAACTGCATAAAAAATTTTCCTCATGTATATATGTTTGTGTGTGTGTATCTATATTTTTTTCAGCTGAACTGTTGTTTATGAACTGTGTTTATGTGTGTATATTTGTGTATATAAGTATATGTATGTGTTTATGTACTGTGTATATGTATTTTTCTTCAATTTTTTTTCCAGCTGAATCGCTTGTATTTTTTTGTGTCCGTATGTGTTTATACACATGTATGTATATATATATATATATATATATATATATATATGTGTGTGTGTGTGTGTGTGTGTGTGTGTGTGTGTGTGTGTGTGTGTGTGTGTGTGTGTGTGTATGTATGTGCTTATGTGTATGTATATAGATTTGTGTTCGTAAGTATATGTATGTGTTTATGTGTATATATATTTGTGCATGTATGTGTATGCAGATGTATATTTATGTATACACATACATTACACACAGATATACTTACATATACAAATATACATGCACACACAACACGCGCGCGCACAATACATAAACACAGCTGAAAGGAAAATTAAAGAAATATAATCTATTTTTACGAAAATTGCGGAGCAAATACTTTCATTTTTCATATACTTTCTTCGAAAGATTGCCCAGGAATTTAAGGCGAAAAAAATTAGTGGGCGCACACACATACAAGCAGACACATCACGTAATCGTTTCAAAAGTTCAAGTTTCATTTTAAAGATACAAAGATACATATATATATGTGTTAATATTTATGTACGCACCCACCAATTTTTTCCCACATTGAATTCCTGGCTGTGTGGTAAGTATAGGCGCAGGAGTGGCTGTGTGGTAAGTAGCTTGCTAACCAACCACATGGTTCCGGGTTCAGTCCCACTGCGTGGCATCTTGGGCAAGTGTCTTCTGCTATAGCCCCGGGCCGACCAATGCCTTGTGAGTGGATTTGGTAGACGGAAACTGAAAGAAGCCTGTCGTATTATATATGTATGTATGTGTTTGTGTGTCTGTGTTTGTCCCCCTAGCATTGCTTGACAACCGATGCTTGTGTGTTTACGTCCCCGTCACTTAGCGGTTCGGCAAAAGAGACCGATAGAATAAGTACTGGGCTTACAAAGAATAAGTCCTGGGGTCGATTTGTTCGACTAAAGGCGGTGCTCCAGCATGGCCGCAGTCAAATGACTGAAAAGAGTAGAAGAGTATATAATCGTAATCTACTCTATCTGTAAAATGTTTTAAGAAAATTTCATAAAAAGATATCCATTATTCTAAAAGTTAGGAGGAAACAAAGTCGAGGGAGAGGCACACTTCTAAACCCACTTTAGTAGAAAATAAAACGCTATTGAGAAGCTAAGTTTTATTGGGGTTGGCGAGAGTGTTCTAGTTATTTTTATATATGTGTATCAATTTCTGACATCTTTTGATTTCGTTTTCCGTTTATTTTCCTCATGTTTGATTTTCATTTATGAACACTTGGTATTTATTTATTTTAGGATCACAAAATGAAAAGAGAATTATTGATAGTATTCAGTAATCTCCAGACAGACGTGTCGAATAAAACATTCTACCTTCCTTTTATTTATTTATTTTATTAAAAACAAAGTTCTTTGGATTCTTGATTTTCAACAAATGGAGATTCATTTCGGAGAAAAATTTATTTAAAAAAAACTTTTCAAATTTTTAATTCCCCCAGCAAATATTTTCAGCATTTTTCAATTTGTTTATTTATTTATTTCCAGAGTTTAAAAATACACAAATTACAATATTACGATACGGAGGTTTTTTTTCCTTTTTTGATATTTCAATTGTTAAATACCGATTGCTTACGACAATTTTCCACTTTCATTTTGTGATCATAAAACGAAAGATTACCAAAACAAAAAGACACGACTTAAAGGAGGAATGGGAGAGTTTCTGAGATAGTCAAGGTAAACTGAGGGTAAAAGCCAGACTTGTAGTCAGAATCAACTTAACATTATGGCTGCTTCCCACTAGGAACAGCGATACATTGGAGCCTGTAGTGTTTATTGATAGCAAGCCATAGCATATACAGATCAGAATTGGCCCCTTGGACCTGAAAGGCCTTCCACCACCGAAGACTGTAGTATGCCCATGACTCAAGACATGAATCCAACGCAAAAAGTCACTGGGGAAAAAAACAAAATGTCACTGAAAAAGTCGCAGGAAAAAAGTCAAAGGAAAAGTCTGTGGCACAAGATTGGCAGTTTCTTCAAACCTCGGTTGTGAAATTGGTATTAGTCATCAACATTAAAAATACTGAATATACAGTACATGTAATGCCAATCTGTAAAAGTCACGTCTTGTCAACAAATGGGTTACATTTTTTGTTTCATAGTTTTACTTTTTAAAAAAACTGAATAAATGTGCAATGCCATCATATTTAAATTGTGTACAAGTCAGATAATTACAGATTTAAAATATTTTTGTTTTATTTAATTATTATTTATTTGTTCCATTCTTCGGACAGCGGCTATGCCGGGATGCGAATTTTTTTTCCCACGAGAGTTCCGGACCCCAGTAACGAACTCATTTGCATACAGCCAATCAGAGCTCACCTTGACCGTATCAAGTTAACAAAGGTTGGCATTCAAGAACGGTGTTGTAAATCGACCGATCGCCAACTTATGCCTGATTTTAGGAGACAAGTAATTAGATTAGCATCTATACCTATTATCGGATTTTGTTAGGGCCCCATATGGTAAAGATGTGGATGGGAAAAATGTGTGTAGACGGTGATGTGCTAGCAAACCTCTCCTCTTACTGTTTCACAAAGTAAACAACACACTCAGAGGCAGCCATGGTTGAAACAAGAACAACAAGCATTATTAAAAGAGAAAAGCATGGTCATTCCTTACCCAAGTGACCTTATCTTATTGCCCATCACTTGTTATGCGCTCATAAATTAGTTTGATAGTTGAGCTGATTGGCTGTATGCAAATGAGTTCATAACTTTAGTTCGGAACTCTAGTAGGAAAAAAATCTCGCTGCCGGGATACCGTCTTGAAGGGTTTAGTCTAAAAAATCAACCCCTGTACTTATTTTAAGTCTCATACTTATACACCAGGTTTCTTTTCGCTGGACCGCTAATCTACGGTTGTCATGCAATGGTAGTGGACAAACACAACCATAAAGATGCGCGCGCGAGCATGTGCATTGCAAGAAGTATCTACGTGAGTTGTAAAATTTAAAACATATAATTTCTGGCTTTAGAGCAGGGTTTTCAAATTGTGATTCGTGTACCCCTGGTATACACGAATCACAAACACAAGAGAAAATATGGTGCTATCTCATTCCACCACATTTGTAAAAAATACTGAAATTTTGAAGTAAAGGAAACCAATTACTTTGCACCATTATACTTAGTAAATAGTATTTATCGAGAAAAAAAATCAAATATATTGTTTATGAAATTTTGAGTTCCAAATATAATAATTGGTTTCAAATTTTGGTACAGAGCCAGTAATTTTGAGGGAAGGCGACAAATCGATTATATCGACCCCACTGCTCAGCTGGTACTAATTATATCGACTGCGAAAGGATGAAAGGCAAAGTTGACCTCGGCGGAATTTGAGTTCCAAATATAATAATTAATATCAAATTAAACATTGGTATCTACTTATTACCTTTTTTTATGGTACCGAACAATCATTTTAGAATGGGTAAATATTGTCGGATATGACGAACGGCGGTAGGGATGGGGGAAAATTTGAAACTGGAGCAAAACAATTTGATTTCTCGTTATTTTCTCCCTACTTGCTTGAAACCATTACATGGAAAGTATTGCATCATCATTCTGTACTGTTGCGTCATCTTCAGGAGTAAAAATTAGTCAGCATTGTTGTTGCTGAGAGTTGGAGACATAATTAAGTGACAGGTCATTTTTTTGTTTTTCAGCAAGTATTTCAACTTACAGCCGACTGTAATTGAGGTTGCTAATAAAATATCTGAATAATTTTCGGAGTTTAACAATCAATATTTTTTTTCTCTGTTGGATTCCAAATCAATTTTTACCTAATATCTAACTTGATCATTTTCAATTTTGAAAGAATGATGTCTAAAGTGGGGTAAAATGAGTAATTAATTTCTTTCAGCTGCTTTATGAAAGATTCCAGCAGATCGTGAAACTATAAAGAATATTTTATGTTGAGTTTTTAAATTTAATCGTATTTCATATCATGTGCCATTTTTCCATGAACCTCTTTCATTTGACCTAGATGGATATTAATGTGTATGAGTCTTTTTTTCAAATGTAATTCTGGAGAATTGAAGAGGCAAATTTAACTAATCTTGTCTTACTTATTTTGCCCCAGATAAATTTGTCTTTTACATGTTCAAAGAGAACGGAGATAATTTTCTGAAATAGTGTTCTGAATATGTTGTAGTGTTTTTAATGTAGTTAGAGAAGGTTAGTTGCTTTGCTTTTTGTAAAGTAGTGAACATGTGTAAAAAAAAAAATTTTTCTCGAAAGTCAAAAGCGCAGTAAATATTACTCGTTGTGCCCCAGCCACCCACCCCTATACTCGAGAAAAACGTCTGAGTGAGATCCGGTTTTAGAGAACCCGTATATTAATGCTTGAGTGTCTTGAAAAACGGGTTATTCAAAATTTTGTCATGCACAAGTTTGATCAATAAAACAGGAAAAGAAATTGTTTTTTTAATATTATTTTTTTTAATTTTCGAATAGGTAAATATTTTTGAAATAATTTTCCTCGCAATTGCACCAGTCATTTTTTTACATGACCTGTAAACTAGTCACGCTTACTGTAATACATTTATATTCTAGGGTGTTATAAGTCAGTACTGAGCATCCAGCAGAGTCAGTAGAAATTTTGAGATGCTTGCACAAGTGTGCACCCACTCCTCACTTTGTTTCCTCAGAACTTACAGGAAATGAATATTTCTTAATGAAATTTTCTACAAATACCTTTCAGACAGTGTGCATTACGATTATATTGGAAATTAATGAGAGAAAAAATTGGTGGCTGCGCATACACACACATCATATTATATATCAACAAAATGAAACTTGAAATCTTGAAAAATTTGTTATGCAAGTCAATATGGTATATGCGCGCACACACCATTATTATTATTATTTTTATCTTTATTTTCACATTAAAGTTCGATATAATTATAATTTACAGTCTGAAAAGTATTTGGGCGATGCTTCGGTATATGTACACACGTGACTTTATTTACATTTCTGAAGATAACAGAAACCCTTTTCTCCCCCCCTTAACCCTAACCCCCCCCCCCCCCATATATAAAAAAAACACTTTTTGAAATGTATCCGGTACATATACCGAAGGTTCGCCGGTATTTGTAGGAAAGTCACGGGGCGAGGGGCTTTTGTGTAGGTATACCCATGTGTGATGCTCTTGTGGGTGCTTGGCTTTTTCAACGCTTTAGCCTCGCCATGGCCCGTGATAATGTCGCGAGTGTGTTGGCTTGCTTCAATAGGTTCCGTTGAACTTTGCGGCGTACAACCAACTGAAGCATTTGGTACTGCATTGATGTTTTAAAAATTGTACAGCATAACAAATGGGTACGATGGAGAGTATGAGAGCCTGTTTTAGAAAATATGTATTAAATTTTGAGTGTCTTGAAAACCGGGTTATTCAAAATTTTGTTATACACAAGTTTGATTAATAAAATAAGACGAGTGATAGCTTTTAACATAATTTTTGGATCTAGTTGGTTTGGCTGCCAGCATCAATTAATGTTCGAACTGATTTCATATTCAGTGTAATGATATACTTTTATAGGCTAATGAATGACGTGAAAATCATTTTCGCTATAAATCAATAAAGAGTTATTACCAATTAAAGTTTGAAAATTTTGGGTAATTTTAGCCAACCGTAAGCAACAGACAAATTCGTGCCTGTTTCCATAGTAACAAGCCAAACATGAGAAATCTTTTGTTAGCGAGAAAGCATGTGGATTGACAAATATATTCTACGCGATGTCACGTATGTTGACGCTGTGTTCTGTTGTTTGTATCTTGGTCGTGAGATATGTGCTAAATAGGCCTTAAATCACTCCCACCCACCCATTAAAGAATTTTTTGCATAATCGTTTGAATTCCCGTGTTTAGAGTACAAATTCGCAAAGATTTTCTGAAAATTTCAATTTAAAAAAAAATTGAGGGGGTTAAAAAAAAACACGTGCTACTTTCAGGGCAGTCACCCACAAAGTGACAGCTTCCAAATCCTGTTTCCTGACTGGATGAAAACGATCAAACTTTAAAATGTTATAACTTATTCAAAACATTTTTCTGGAAAAAGTGAAATAACTCCAGCAATTCAGCTTGGAAAAGTATATTAATGTACCAAATTTTAAAATTTTCGATAAACTTAAATTTATTAAATACTGGCAGCCAAACAAACTAGATCCTAGGATCTTTTCTATTCTGAAGCCAGTTTTTTCAAATTTTTCCTACTGAACCAAACAATTTGAAACTTCGTATACTGGTAGAATGTGTCAAAAGTAAACTTAATTGTAAACCAGAATGAAAACGGAATTGTAACTTCTAAGTTTAACGTTGTTTAATAATTAGAATTTTAACCAATGATATTCCGTCATTCGGCTTTATTTTATTTACTCCGTCTCGACCACCAATTTCGTGACGTATTAAACATCTTAAATGTAAACAAGCGTGTGTGAAGAGACAGAGAGAGTAATGTGTGAAAGAGAGAGATAACTGAAATTTTTTACTCGGTGTATGTGTATATGTATGTCTGCATGTATGTGTGTGTGTATGTATGTGTAAGTATGTGTGTGTGTATGTATGTGTGTGTGTGTATGTATGTATGGCCGATTCATCGTAATTACGATGAATCGGCCATACATACATAGATACATACACACACACACATACATGCAGACATACATATACACATACACCGAGTAAAAAATTTCAGTTATCTCTCTCTTTCACACATTACTCTCTCTGTCTCTTCACACACACTAACAGAAGCACTTCACTTACACAACATACTGTCTCCCACACCCCATCAAACACACACACACACACATGTACATCAATGCTTCCCCTAGACGGTAACTTCAAAGACAAACTTCCCTCGTCATAAAATCGCTTCCCCTTAGTCTCTTTCGCTCTCATTACTTATGTAAAAAAATAAAAGTTTTTTACGGAAATCGACGGAAAACTTGTGCTACGACAAGAGAAACTTCGCCGAAATTTAATATTAAAAAAGCAAAGAGCTGGCAGAAACGTTAGCACGCCGGGCGAAATGCGTAGCCGTATTTCGTCTGCCGTTACGTTCTGTGTTTGTTTACAATTTTCCGAACGTTAGTACGTCACAAAAGCGCTTTCTACGTCACACTAATAGAATGCAGTCAAGTTTTACACATGAAAACAAACAATCTGATTGGTTAAAATTCGCAGTTTTAATCTACGATTAAAGTCATAAAATAGATTTTTCTCAAATAAACTAGTTCCAACCTGTGTCTTGTTTTGCTAGACTCTATCAGCATACGAAGTTTCAGATTATTTAGTTAAGTAGAAAGATCTGTGGTCCTGGCTTCAGAATTGAAAAGATCCAGATCCTAATTTTTCTTAAATTTCAAATTATGAAACCTGTTTAAAAATAATTTTGCATGCGATATGCGCCAGTGGTCTTTTGCTTAGCCTCTAAACCGAGAGACATAGATTTCCAGTCATACTTAACGTAATAGCTTTATATTCTGTGGTGTAGAAGGTGCATGATTCAGTGGTTAGAGTGTCAAGCTCACAATAATGAAATAATGAGTTCGATTCCCGAACCGGGCTGTGTGTTGTGTTTCTTGAAGAAAACACTTTATTTCACGTTGCTCCAGTTCACTCAGCTGTAGAAATGAGTTGCGGCGTCACTGATGCCAAGCTTTATCGGCATTTCCCTCGGATAACATCAGTGGGGGGGGGGGGGTACTGGTATGCATGGTGATTTATGATTCGGTGGGGAACTTTCTAGGTACAATCCCATGGTCATTTATGACTGATGGACGGGTTCTCTAATAATTCAGGGTTACCAGTTCAAAATTCTACAAATACTGTTTCGAAAGCTAAAGGGCATTAAAAAACACTAAATACAAATGAAAAGTACAAAAAAAAAATCCTAAGCAAAAAAAAAACAACAACATAAATACGAATAAATATCAAAAGATTCTTATAATTTTCAATTTTAATTAAATTAAAATAAAATTAACATAATTACATAAATACATGATTACTTCACAATATTTTCGCAGATTTCCTTATCAATTTCTTTTGATGTATAAAGCTGCAGTTTTACATGATTTATAAGCATCCATGGAACCTTTTTTTTTTTTTTTTTTCGTAGTTCGCCATGTAGTTTATAATCGTCCTTTCTACTGTAAGCAGGAGGCCTGAAATTTTGGGGAAGGAGACTAGTCGCTTACATCGACCCTGGACTCAACTGGTACTTAATTTATTGACGCCGAAAGAATGAAAGGCAAAGTCGACCTCGACAAGATTTGAACTCAGAATATAAAGACGGACGAAATGCTTAGCATTTCGTCCGGCGTGCTAACGATTCTGCCAGACCCCACCACCTGTTAGGTAATTTATAGTCATAACATTTACTACTTCGTTTTTGTATTTGATTTGCAAGATTCTTTATATGAATTCGTGTGTTGAAGCATATTTTATTGTGTCTGGAGAGAGTAATTTTCTTTTAGTGCCTTATTACTTAACACACTCACCGGTTCGATTTCCACTCATTTACATATTTATTTTTAACTAATAATGCACTAAAAGAGAATGACTCTCCCCAGACACAATAAAATTTACAACTTTGCTTAAATCCATATTTGATGTTCAAAATTTCAAATCTTTTCTGCTTAGACGGTTACGTTCATTTGATTTCATAAAATTCGTGTGGCTAAATATTCTGTCTACATTTGTCAGCATTTACAAGTGAAAAAATAAGAAGTTCTAAAGTTAACTTAGACAAATGTTCAAATGGATTTCCCCCAGTTCAATCCTAAAATGATGATACTTCAATCCAGAAAGAAACTCTAAAACCTGTATCCATCATATATTAAAAAAAATTTTCCAGTGAAAATTTAATTTTTTGTCAGAATGTCTGAATCTTCTTTAAAATGCTTGGCAAGGTTTATAATTCCAGGTTTTATTGGTTTCAACCATTCTGTTACACTAAAACTTTTACTTATTGATTGTAAAAGACGAAAATTATTAGGAATTATCTATTTATTTTACTCCGAAATTTCAACAAATTTTATGTATCCGCCTCTTACTTCATTTTGTTGCTCAGTAAATAGAAATGTATATTGGAATTTCCTCAAATTGATAACCAATTTATGGATGGCTTCGGATCTAAATAATCTTGCACTGAATTATTTTCATTTAGCTTCTTTCCTGACAATATAATTATTGAACAGAGCGAATCAATGAGATACTGAAGATCATTCAATAATGTAGTGGGGCCTTTTGTTTCCACTTCAAACTTTTTGTTAACTCTGAACTTCAGATTTGTTTTAAGAAGAGTAGAAAATAGTTTGTTTTTTTTTTCTTGTCGCAAAATGTTTGTGCCTGAATAATGGACAGAAAATTCCGAATTAAGTTCCGATTTTACTTTAATAGAAAGGCACTGACTTGAGTCATAAATTATAATAAAAAGCATTAAAATCATTCATCGAGTTAAGTACGCGAGTACTTAAATCGATGAATTTTTGCGCTGAAAAGGCACTAAATTTAGTGTGAGAAGCATTAAATTGATGGTGACCGGTAATAAAGTCACAATTAATTTATGGTGGCCAGTAATAAAGTCAGGGGGGGGGGAGTCACAATTAATTTATGGGATCCGGACAACCCCCAAGATAAAATCCCTGACTTTATTGCCGTGACCTTTTATTACCTGAATTCAAACTGACAATCCTGAGTCAGTACCAAACACCCACAAAACAAGGTATGATTTTCTTAATATTTTTCTTTCAGTATCATGATATAATCAGATTGTAATTTGTTTCCGTAACTATAATACACGCTCAGAATCAAAGATTATCTCAGGTTAAAGTCGTAATTGGTGTAGAAATAGCTCAGTTTGTATGATTATATTTAAGTGATGGACGGTGACAACCTAGTTTCATTCCCCAATAGAATGTTTCGTTCACTGAACATATTAGAAATATTCCAACAACAGCCGGCAATCTTGGCAGCAAGATAGTAAAATGAAATCAACTGATAAACCAATCTTCATGCCATAGATCCCAACAATGCAACATTACACACAAACAATAAAGGGGACAAAGATTTAATTGAAAGTGGATATCATACGATGCATGGAGCTCTAGACAAAATCTTTTGAGTTTACTTGGTGTCATTTATACTAACAAGTTGTGGGCGATATTTCACACGAAATGGAGACCTCAGTTTGCTGGGTTAGTTGTTTTCTTTTCTCTTTGTTATCCGCCATTATACCACACACGAAATAAAAGATCACCCCAAAACTTTCAAATTCCATATATGCTGTATTTGATGCCATATAATCTCCCTCCTCTTCACCCCAAACATTGTCTCAAAAATGCTCCCGCATCTTATATGCGAAATTGAGTCACCTGTAAGCTTTAATATATTAAAAACGTTCTTCCTGAACATGCACTG
Organism: Octopus sinensis; assembly: GCF_006345805.1. Lineage (NCBI taxonomy): Eukaryota > Metazoa > Mollusca > Cephalopoda > Octopoda > Octopodidae > Octopus > Octopus sinensis. Next base: position 143,324,555 of record NC_042997.1, on the reverse strand, counting down.
CTGAATTTGGGGTGCGCCTAATATAATATGACCATGCGCCTTTTCAAACCATCAAATTCGGTATGCTGGGAGCCCCGAGGCTCTCCATAGATTAGTGCCAAAATCGCACCATCAGGTTAACCATAGTGGACATTTTGTTGACTCCTTTAACCCATCTATTGACATGCAAAATATTGAGCGTTTATTGGGAAGCCTCAAGAAGTGCATTATTCGACCCGGAATTAGGCCTGGCAACCTGAAGCAGTACGTCGCTCGGTTACTTTTCATATGAGCCGTCTCTAAGTTTCTTTTGGTGGCTGCAAGATTCCGTGTCACCAAGGTTCCTGGTGACACGGAAGACTATACTGATTCTTGATGTCGTTCACTAATAACACCTGTAAAACATTCGCTACAGCTCCTCTTGCGATTGCGCATTTTCAATACTGTAAAACATTCAATACAGCTCTTCCTACTGCCATTAGGCTTATATTGTAAAATATTCAATACATCTCTTTCTACCCCTATTCGGCTTGTTAACCTGCTTATTGGTGACCGGGAGAACTTACAGTAAATAACCGAAAATATTAAACAAAGAAGGTATCAGATGGTCGTGAGATGTGCTAAAAACAACAGCTAACTCGCCCTTAACTTTTTTCTATAGTGAAACCATATTCAACACCGAATTTATGAATTTGTTTCTCTCACCATGGTACATGGGATCTTTTTTTTAAACCTTTTTCTATTATTCAAACGAAAAATAAATTAATCTAAAAATTCGTTGGCAATCTTTCGTCTCTAGTAGACCTTTCCGTCGATTTCCGTAAAATTTTTTTTTTTACATATGGGCTTGCGGGAACTTTTGAAGTAATGAGAGCGAAAGAGAATAAGAAAGCGATTGTATGACGAGGGAAGTTCTTTTGAAGTTACCGTGCATGTGAAGCATTGATGTACATGTGCGTGTGTGTTTGATGAGGTGTGGGAGACAGACAGCATGTTGTGTAAGTGAAGTGCTTCTGTTAGTGTGTGTGAAGAGACAGAGTAATTTTGTGAAAGAAAGAGATAACTGAAATTGTTTACTCGGTGTATGTGTATATGTATGTATATTACTTCAAAAGTTCCCGCAAGCCCATATGTAAAAAAAGAAAATTTTTTACGTAAATCGACGGAAAGGTCTACTAGAGACGAAAGATCGCCCATTTTTTTGTGTGTGTGGCCGGGTGTTAAGGTAAGCATTGACAAAATCCTTCAGTCCTTATTGGTTATTGACTCTCTACAAAGAATTGAAATTCTAAATAGTCTTGATAGCGCTGTTTCCTTTATTGAAGAGAAATATGTTCTTAATAAGCAAAAGTGAAAATGGAGTATTTAGTTATAAGCATCGATAAAACGGGACAAACCAATATGGGAGTTCAAATGCTGTTGCTCGACCTGCTAGAGTACTAACCAAATCTCTCTCAGGTCATCTTAAAAGGGAAGGACTTTGGATAATGTTGTCCGAAAAAAAAAAACAAAGATAATATCATGGACGCAATACCTTTGTGATCATAGGTCTACTGGTTCTGGATTGAGCTGGGGCTAAACAACAATAACGTGCTTGGTCTTAGTATCTTTTTATCTTCTACATGTTTCTGTCACTGGACTGCGACATGTTGAGACACATTTCTTTCTTTACTTTCCTTGCTGGATCTGGTGGAAGCAGCGGTGCCTGCGACCTTTATAACCCCACCCCTCTCTAACATAAAATTACGAGTGTTTAAATTACTTTCCGGTATCAAAATATTTTAGCTATTATATTTTCCATTGTTTTCCATTTTACTTTTGATAATCGCATTTTTGTTGTTTTGCCCCTCCCTATGCCAAATTCTCTTATTCCATTATTGATAACAAGTAAAGCCATTTTTTCTAACGATTCTTTTTCTCTTTTTTTAGCTAATTCTAATTTGTTGTCATTCACATACTTTTCCGTGTAAGCTTTTTCTATTTTTCGCTCACGCTTCAATCCCTATTGTTATAAAGTATCTAAGCATGTGGTTTATTCATAATACAAATTCCTTAATAGATCACTGGCTCTTTATTATCTTTGTCCATTCATAAAACACCCACATCCTTAGAGTTTAAAAGAATATATATAGTGCATTTTAAAGCAGCGAGCTGGCAGAAACGTTAGCAAGCAGTTAGCTGCATTTCATTCATCTCTACATTTTGAGTTCAAATTCCGCTGAGGTCGACTTTGCCTTTTATCCTTTCAGGGTCAATAAAATAAGTACCAGTTGAGCACTGGGGTCGATATAATCAATTTACCCCTCCCCCGAAATTACTGGCATTGTGTCGACATTTGAAACCAATATTATAGTTTAACAGGTTGTGAGTCATTTCGGCACAGCCGTTTGGGCGTCGTTGATTCAGTGCTGACTTATTTGACATAAAACGTTTCAGTGTGTGTGTGTGTATCTCTCTCTCTCTCTCCCTCTTTCAGCATATTTCTCTTTATGTTTATGAAGACAGAGAAGATATTTAGGTCAGTTATGTGCGGTTAATAAATTGTAAGTCTCTCTTTTTCCCTCTTTCTATTAGTTTGTGTATGTTTTTGTATGTGTCGTTCTGTAGCACCAAAAAAGTACAGATCATTAGTTTTCTAACAGCTGCATCGAATCATTGCATTCCATGTTTAACATCTACTGCATTTTATGTCTTGTCATTGCCTACAAACCTAGTAAGATGGACCTTATCAGAGAATGATAAATGCAGATGCAGAGAAGTCGAAACACTGAAACATAGTCTTTCCAACTGTTCGCTGGCATTGAATAGATATACATGAAGACACAATCTGGTCCTTAAGGTCATCTTAAATGCTATAAACCAACCAAATTGCTCTCATTAACAGTGACAAAAAAAAAATAAAACACTAAAGAAACCAACAAGAGATTCCGTTAACTTCATGCACACAGGACATTTGAAGAAGATGAAGAAACTTCCTGTGCATGATGAAAGGTGAAATGGCTGTTGGAAGGTGGCTGCAGATTTACCAGGGTGCCAAGAATTCTTCACCATTCCTGTTATGAAGAAACTGGATATTATCATATGGTGTGAAAAAAAGAAACTGGTAAATCTAGTTGAATTAATGGTTCCTTGTGAAGATAACTTGGATGCTGCACAGGCATGAAAGATCAACCCTTATGAAAACCTGCTTGAGGAATGTAAAGATGCAGGCTGGAAAACAGAGCATTTTTCAATGGAAGTCAGATGTTGAGGATTCATTGGACACAGTGTGATGGGACTGTTGTTCTTGCTAGGCCTAACTCATCGTAAAGCAAATACCACCATGAGTGATATCCAGACTACAAGGGAAAAGGCAAGCCACTGGATTTGATTAAAAAGAGATGATGGGCAATGGCTAGAAGAATACTGAGTGAAACCTTATAACCAGTTGATCTAGCAAGTAGGGCTTCATTTCAGTGAGTGGTGGGGGCCGATGTACAATGATGCCATCGAGAGGAAGGCCCCAAAACAGCACGCATTCTCTCCTGATGATTCCAATATGGCTAACATCCAATATGCAAGGTATTCAACTGGTAGCACTTACATCTGCAAGTTGTTTGCAAAAATATCTAATAATGATTTATTAAAAGTACTTAAGCCTGTCTCTGTCATTAAAAACTTCACTTCCCAACTATGTGGTTTCAGGTTCAGTCTCACTGTGTGGAACTTTCGGCAAGTGTCTTTTACTGCATATCCAAACCAACCAAAGCCTTGGGTGGGTTTGATACACAGAAAATGAAAGAAGCCCATTCTGTATGTGTTCATGTATATATTTAAGTTTGCATGGGTGTGTTTCCTTGCCTTGATATCATGCAGTAAATAGTTGTAAACAAATCTCCCTGACATACAAGCAGTGTCCCTCATTTCTAATGTTCCACAAAGACGTGTCCAGACATGGGAAAATAACATCTTGCTTGACAGCAGGAAAAGCATCTGGCAATAGAAAATCTACTCCAGTGAATTCCTTCTGAGCCATGCAAGCATAGAAGAGTGGAAACTAAAATAACAGTAGTAGTTAGACAGCATTTATTTATGACATTTACAGAATCCATTCCAGACTGTTTCCTTCATGGAGTGCTTTAAATAGTTTTTCATGTGTGGTAGAAGATAATAATAGAAGAAACTAACTGGGAAGTATTGAAGATTCCAAAACAAACACAATATTTCTTATCTAGTATTGGAGACTAAATCATCTAATAGAGAAATGAAATGAAAATATGCTTTGAAATGTATCATTTTCCATCCAGTGTTCTAAAATATAATCCCTTTTTACAAGTAAGAAAGAAAAAACAATCTTGATGTTTCCATATCAAATATTGATTGAAGGCACAGATATGACTGTGAGGTAAGAAGTTTGCTCCCCGACCACATGATTCCGGGTTCAGTCCCATTGCATGGTACCTTGGGCAAGTGTCTTCTACTACAGCCTTGGGCCAGCCAATGCCTTGTAAGTAGATTTGGTAGGCAGAAACTGAAAGAAGCCTGTGTGTCTGTGTTTGTCCACCCTTACTGCCTGAGAACTGGTGTTGGTGTGTTTATGTCCCCATAACCTTGCAGTTTGATAAAACAGACTAGTAGAGTAAGTACCAGGCTTTACAAATAAATAAGTACTGGGGTCAATTTGTTCAACTAAAATTCTTCAAGGCTGTTCCCCAACATAAGGAAACAAGTAAAAGATAAAATAGTCACAGGCATGGCTGTATGGTTACAAATCTATCTTTGCAACCATATGATTTTGGGTTCAGTCGCACTTCGTGGCACCTTGGGCAAATGCTGTCTTCCACTACAACCCCATGTTGACCAATCCTTGTGAATGGATTTGGTAGAAAAGATGTGGAAGCCCATCATGTATACATACAAATGTATTTTGTATTTGTCTTATCATAAAGGAAACAGGCTTAGTGGTTAGAGCAATTATAAAATAGTGGGTTCGATTCTTGGACTGGGCTGTGTGTTGTGTTCTTGAGCAAGACACTTTATTTCACATTGCTCCAGTTCAATCAGCTGTTGAAATGCGTTGCGATGTCACTGGTGCCAAGCTGTATCAGCCTTTGCCTTTCCCTTGGATAACATCAGTGGTGTGGAGAGGAGAGGCTGGTATGCATGAGCGATTGCTAGTCTTCCATAAACAACCTTGCCCAAACTTGTGCTTGGCAGGGTGGTTTTCTAGGTGCAATCCCATGGTCATTCATGAACGAAAGGGGTCTTTACTCATTACCCTTCGTCTTATTACCACCACTTGACAACCGATTTTGGTATATTTATGTCCTCATGACTTAATGTTTTTAGCAAAAGAGGCTGATTGAATAAGTACCAAACTTTTAAAAGAAAAAGTACGGAATTTAATTGTTCATCTAAACCCTCTAAGGTGGTGACCTAACATTCCCACAGTCCAATGACTGAAACAAACAAGAGATACAAAAATAAAGAATTAGATACAAAGCTAATTTTGTTTTAGTAGAGGTGCTACTTTATTTGGTTTAACACCTGGTTATCTATGCTGATATGGGTTAGATTTCCTATGGTTGGATACTGTTCCTGTCAGACCCTATGGAAGCACTCCGTCGGTTACAACAACGAGGGTTCCGGTTGATCCGAATCAACGGAACAGCCTGCTCATGAAATTAACGTGTAAGTGGCTGAGCACTCCACAGACACGTGTACCCTTAACGTAGTTCTCAGGGATATTCAGCGTGACACAGAGAGTGACAAGGCCGGCCCTTTGAAATACAGGTACAACAGAAACAGGAAGTAAGAGTGAGAGAAAGTTGTGGTGAAAGAGTACAGCAGGGATCACCACCATCCCCTGCCGGAGCCTCGTGGAGCTTTAGGTGTTTTCGCTCAATAAACACTCACAACGCCCGGTCTAGGAATCGAAACCGCGAGTCCGCTGCCCTAACCACTGGGCCATTGCGCCTCCACTTGTCAGACCCTAATCCATTATGTCAATAAAGTATTATTTTCATTTCACCATTTTTTACATATCAAAAGCTGAAACTACTGGATTTGTGTTTCCTGGAGAATGTAAACCCAGACTCACTTAATTGTACCCAATAAGACATATGAAACACCATTCACAGGCACACATACAAAAACGCACATACACACCTATTTCTGGTTTTAAAATGAGAGATAACAGAAAAATTTTGAGAATGTCTCTCCTTTTTTTATGACACTAGTTGTGATATGAGTGAGATTTGGCTGCTGTTTTTAGCAGGTCAGTTAGTCCCACAGAGACTCTCTCGGTGGCTTATATTGGTCTAAATTTATATAGGTGTTGCCATGTTTGGAAGGGAAGGACTGTTTTCTAGTTCCAAAATGTGAGATGACAAAAGCAGTTTGAGAATGTCTCCCATTGATTTGAAGAAGATTTAGCTGCTATTTTTGACAGGTCAGTTAGTTGTTACACAAGCTCTCTCAGTGGCTCATATTAGCCTATGTTTACATAGGTGTTAAAGTGGTGGTGGGTGGGTTGACTGTTTCTAATGTGAGATGACAGTTTTGTGAGAAGTGCTATTCTAATAGAGGGTCTCATCCATAAAGCTGGTATGTGTATATGTATGCTACTAGCTAGATTTTACTAAGTAAACCAATTACAATTGGCAAACTGTCAACTATTGCTTTCTGATTACTGTAACCTTGATAGTATTTTCAGTCCAGCTATGTGAGCTGTCTGGTTACTTGTGTGTGTGTGTGTGTGTGTGTGTCTGTTTGTCTGTGTCTGTGTGTGTGTGCCTTGCTTACTGCTGGTGAAATATGAACTATGTGACATCAAATTCAGAATGGTAAAACTTTTGTACTTCACTCATTACCAGCACAAATTTCATTTAAAAGCCAATGAGGAAGCTTCTATGTGGTTGCTTGACCTGCTAGCTAAAAACAGCAGCTAAGACATCCTCAAGCACCCTAACATCTAAATAGCAAAAAAAAAAAAAAATATGGGTGGCAAAGCAGAATATATATGATACTGTGGATAATGTAGTGGAGGGTACACATAAAAGAAAACCTAAGTATTGTCTCAGGTCCAAGGACTCATAGAGCTGGTTACCCAGTTTCTATGGACATATAAGTGACTGAGATCACCGTCCCTGAATGGGACGCCAGTCTGTTGCAAAGTTGCTCATTTGCAGCTGAGTGGACTGGAGTAACATGAAATGAAGAGTTTTGTTCAACAATATAACACACTGCCTAGTCCAGGAATCAAAACCTTAATCTTGCAATCATGAGTGCAACACCCTATTCACTACACCACACACTTTCACAGAGTACATGTAATGGCTGAAAAAAGATGGAATGGTCATATCTGGAATACTTCTTATTATAAGTCAGCTAAATCAGAGTTGACCTCAGACTGAATTACAACAAAAACCATCCCACTCCACTCTCGAAATATCTTTTTTAATGTTTTATAAAAAGCAAAAATTAAAACCTTGATTTTTACCCTTGATTCACAACTAGTAGGCCTAGGTTTGATCTAATTGAACAGAATCTTAGACCTTGGATATCTTTTGTCTCAAACAATTTGTCCAATCAAAAAATTTGCAAATGAAATTTTGTAGACAAAAGCTATCTCAAAGATCATTATATATATATATATATATGATGATTATGTGTATCTTTACACACACACACACACACCACCACCACACCACCGTCTTTATCTGCCTTCCAGCTACTATAACTACCCTCACATATTGCTTGAAGGGCATTCAGTCATAGAAAATCTGCCGTAATGAATTTCATCCAGCCTATATAATAATGGAATAGATGTTAAAATGATCATCATCAGGCAGTGGTAAGGAGCTTGCTTCCTAACCACATGAATCCAGGCTCAGTCCCATTGTGTGGCCCTTGGGCATGTATTTTCTGCTATCGCCTCAGGCCAAACAAAGCCTTGTAAATGGATTTGTAGGTGGAAACTAAAAGAAGCCTGCCATATATATATATATATATATATATATATAGATATATATATACATATACATATATAAATAAGAAAAATTGGTACAATGAGGCACCAATGTTTGCTGGAAATAGCAGTCGATGCTATTGTATTGTATTGCAATGACATTTAAAATTTATATATACAAAGGCACAGGAGTGGCTGAGTGGTAAGAAGCTTGCTTCCCAATCTCATGGTTCTGGGTTCATTCCCACTGTGTGACACTTTGGGAAAGTGTCTTCTACTATAGCCTTGGGAGTGGATTTAGTAGGCAGAAACTGAAAGATGCTCGTCATATATATGTATGTATATATGTGTGTGTTTGTTATTTGTGTCTATGTTTGTACCCACCTCCCATCATTGCTTGACAATGTTAGTGTGTTTACATCCCTATCACTTAGTGATTCGCAAAAGAGACTGATATAATAAGTACCAAGCTTACAAACAATAAGTCCTGGGGTTGATTTGTTCGATTAAAGGTGGTGCTCCAGCATGGCTGCAGTCAAATGACTGAAACAAGTAAAAGAATGTATGTGTATATATATATGTATATATATATATATATATATATATATATATATATATACATTAAGTGTAAAGACTGCCTTTGGTTATAAGTGACCATGGGATTGCACCTAAAATGTTACCCCCACCCCCGACACAAGTACGGGTGGTGGTGTTTATGGAAGACCAGCAGTCGCTCATGCATACCAGCCTCCCCTCTCCGATATTATCCGAGGGAAAGGTAGAGACCAGTACAGCTTGGCCCCAAGTGACATTTCTACAGCTGATTGAACTGAAGCAATGTGAAATAAAGTGTCTTGCTCAAGAACACATCACACAGCCTGATCTGGAAATCGAACTCACTACTTCATGATTGTGAGCCCAACGCGCTAAGTACTGAACCATGTGCCTTCATGTATACATATATGCATGTGTGTGTGTGTGTTTGTCCCCCACTACCGCTTCACAACCAGTGTTGGTGTGTTTATGTCCCCATAACTTAGTCAATCAGGAAAAGAGCCTGATAGAATATATACCAGCTTTAAAAAGTCTTCATTGGACTAAAAAGTCTTCAACTCAGTGCCCCAGCATGGCCACAGTCTAATGACTGAAAGAAATATAAGAGAAAAGGATATATATCATTGTTTCAGCATCCATTTTTCCATACTTGTATTGTAACATATTCCATGATTTTAATATGAATAATAGACTGAAAATGTGGCAAGAAAATAATTTGAAAAAATGAAGTAAAATAAAATATATATGTCAATCTTATTTTATTGATGTAATAATGACATCAATCAAATAACCATGGAAACGGGTTAGAAGATGAGATCTCAAGTCTCTTTCTGAATATTACTTGGAAGATACAAGAAATGTTTCCAATTCCAACAAAGAACAATTGCAATGTCTGATAGTTGACAAATAGGTCCAAATGTAGATTCATTATCCAAATGTATTTATTATATATAAATATGTATGTATGTATATGTATATATATATATATGTATGTGTGTGTGTGTGTATATATATATATATATATATATATATAATTTTTTT
>NC_042997.1:143220032-143310032 GCF_006345805.1 Octopus sinensis | reverse complement strand
TATAATCAGGTGTAGTTTCGACGGATTTCGGGAAGCATGAGGGCCTTAAAGGATGCAGTGTCATGGCAGTCAACAACTAATGCAGGCAGTTTATTCCACGCTTCAGCAACCCTGAGCGTGAAAAAATGTTTCCGAAAGTCATGGGAGCTGTGCTGTTTTCTGACTTTGTAGGCATGTCCACGTGTGTTAGACACATGGAGATCAGAAAGGTGTTCAGTGTTGTTGTTGGTGAGGTGGTTGATAACCTTGTGGGTGTTTACCAAGTCCGTCGCCAGACGCCGGAGCTTCAGTGAATCCATGCCCAGGGAAACAAGGCGCTCAGAATATGGTAGGTGTCTGATGGAGGGTATGCGTTTGGTTGCACATCTCTGGACAGATTCCAGGAGGTCAATGTTCTGAGCAAGATAGGGATTCCAAACTGATGATGCGAATTCCAAGTGTGGTCGTACCATAGCTGTATACAGTTTTAAATAGATGGCTGGAGAGCGGCTAACAAAAGTCTTGCTGAGTGATGCCAAGACACCCTCGGCCTTCTTGACAATTTTAGAGATATGCTTTGTCCAACGCAAATCACTGCTGACAGTGATGCCTAGGTCACGCTCGCAAGAGGATTTCTTGATATCAGTGTTGTGGAGGGAGTATGTGGACGCAGGGTTTTTTCTCCCAAAATGCATGGTGGTACACTTGTCCACAGCCAGTTTCAGTTGCCAGTCTGTGATCCATTGCTGCATTGTGTCTAGGTCTGATTGCAGGAAAGAGTTGTAGACATCAGGATCTGTCCTCTTGATTTCAAGGTACAGCTTGATGTCGTCTGCATATTTCAATACTGTGGCATTCATTAAATTGGCATCTATGTCATTTGAATGGAAATTTTGTTATCACTATAAAACACATATTGTTATGTTTGTACCACTCTCTTGAGACCCATCTACACTCTAGCTGAAAAATATAGAATACCTCATAAGTAATATAAACATTCTAAATTCAGTGGTGGAATTAATGAAGATGTTACACTTTAATTTAATCTTTATTAATGTATATCGAATTATACATAGATATATACAAGATGTACACAGATATAAGAGTTAGAACTTGTGACCCACATATGGACCTTTTCTCTTTGGAAATTTTTGCCTGCCACATTAAAAAGTTTCCTCACCCCTGCTCTAAAGTGCACTGCAAGTAAAGAAAAAAAGTGTTTGGGAAACACTATGGTAATGTTGTGAAACAGATTTGGCTGTTATTTCTAACTGGACAGATCCCATGTTTAACCCTTTTGATACTAATCTACTTGAGACTGTCCCCTAGTCAGAACACTTTAAACTTCCTGTTTAAAAATGATCTAAATTAAAATGTTTGATACTGTTATATTCCAAACACCAGCTTAATAATGACAAAGATTTTTTTTCCTAAATTCTTCATTATTTTCAAAATTAATTGAAACAACAGCAGTGTATTTCAACATAAATATGGGAACAAATGGGTTTAGCTCTCTCTCTCTCTCTCTCTCTCTTTCTCATTGGCTTATAAAAGTCAAAGTTGATGTGAAGCTAGAAATAACTGTGAACTAACAGTGAAATAACAATGAACTATTAATCAAACGGTAATTAGCACAAATTTCACTACATTCACTATATATTTTTATTTCAGGCAAGACATTATTCTAACTGCAAAAAAATGTTATCACCTACATTTCTTCATTGTGTAGGTAGCAAAGGAGAAGAATATATAGGGCTATAACAATTCTTGCTCAAACAATTCAGCAGTTAAATATGAATTAAGCTTTCTATTGGAAGAACTGTTGTAAAACAAAGAGATAGTATGAGGGGGTGCTGAAAAGTTCCTGGCTTTAAGGATGTCATGAAAGGCCTGGTTGGAAGCCCAAACTTCCGAGTTCTTTTACAGGGCTTAGAAAAACTGAAGGACCACTGCAATGAGTGTGTGAATCTGAGAGGGGAATATGTTGAATAAAATTATAATTAACTGATCCTCCTGTAAAAAACTATGTGGAGGTTCTCTCATTGCCTCATAGTTCAGGAGTTCTTAAACTGACAAATACTAACCCCTAGCCCCAGCCTCAAAAAACATATTAGTGAAACTTTTTTAACGTTCTGCTCTTTACTAATAAGACAAAATGAAGTTTGTCTCCCCACTAATAATTCTTCTTTCTTTACCATAGTGTTGGACAAATTGAAACAGCTTAAAGCTATCTTAATTTTACTAAACATGGTAATTTCTCTGCCTTCATTTCAATCTTCACCCATCTCCACCTTGAGAAACACTGTTGTAGTTAATATTATAAGTCATGCATGAAGACAACTGTCAATAGAGTCCCAAGTGTTGCTTGCATTTTGTTAGCAGCTGTGTGAGAACAGGAAATTTTAAGTGACAAATTGGCTGAGTGGTTAGAGTGTTGGATAAAAGCACCTCGTGACATTTGTTCTGACTCTATGAGCTCTGAGTTCAAATCCTGCCAAGGTCAACTTTGCATTTCATCTCTTTTGGTTGGAAGAGGTCAATAGAAAAAATGTACCAGTCCAAGCTGGTATATTTGTGGAATTGTTAGAGCTTTGGAGAGGTTGCCTTGGCTTTGTGCATACTGAGTTCAAATACAACTAAGGTCAACGCTTTTTTTTATTGATCCCTGGAAGAATGAAAAGGCAAAGTGCCAATCCAAGTTGGTGGGTTGGCAAAATCGATTGAGCATTGGACAGGATGCCTTGCAGTAGCTCTTCTGATTCTGTACATACAAAGTTCAAATCCTACCACAACTCTGAAAATGAGTGACACACTTCTTTTAGAAGTTGCAGTTGTGACTGACAGATAATATCAGCAATTTGGAAAACCAATACAAATACAAACCTTTTTCTTTGGTTCCATCAGAGATCAACTGTCACCACACCACCACCACAAGGATTACTTCTACAGTTTATGGCTGTTTATAGTTTTGGCCTTTTGAATGACAACACTTCCATTATTGATAAGATGTTGTCCATTTAACTTTGTGTTGTGACAGAGTGTGAAGAGAATGACCTTCTTTGAAAGTGTGAAGAGAGGTGATTATTAACTAAAGATTGGCGGGTGGGGGGATATGTGTTTTCTTGTTTTTTGTTTTTGTTTTTTTTTTCTCCACTATAGGCCATGTTTAGACATTTCACATATGGCTGGAAGTTTATGAATTTATAAACTACAGTGATTACTTTTAACAACCAGGTCTTCACTCATTACATCAGTGTTATTGTTTATGTCAAGTACTGTTTGATTCAATTGACTGTGCACCTCTCCTACTTCCCTCACACAACCAGTTTCCTTCTCCTCCCTCCCCTCCATTAAAAGATCTTTAACCTTGGGCTGATCAATGCTAATGCAATAAATCTTCATGAGAGAGAGAGAGAGAGAGCTGAAAAGTATGAATATAATATTTAGTGCTTTGCTTTGTAGATGTCCAGAAAGACTGAAAATCATGGATGACAATCATCAGCAACACCTTCTTCCTAGAAATAAAAATATTTTAACACTGATCCTTCCCCCCTATTTCCACTCCTCCATCATTTTCATTATCATCATTGCTGCCTCCACAGCTGTCATCCTCCTCCTTTTCTTCTTCTTCTTCTTCTTCTTCTTCTTCTTCTCTTCTTCTTCTTCTTCTCTTCTTCTTCTTCTTCTTCTCCTCCTCCTCCTCCTCCTCCTCCTCCTCCTCCTCCTCCTCCATCATCAACATCATCATCATCATAATAATAAAATACATCTAAAGACATTTCAGCTGTGATCACCCTGTCATTTTTATATGTCAGGGACAACTTTGTCCAATGTATCCTTCATTTTAAGAAGGCTGTACGGGATGGGTAGGAGAATTAGCTGTTATTTCTAACAGATCGAACAACCACATAGAGACTCCCTTTCTGGCTTGTTTATGTATTAGAATGAGTGATGGGAGGTGCAGTGGGTGGGTGAAGGCCATGTGCTGATTGCCAAGGAGGGGAGAGAGAGAGGAAGAAGGTATCCATAGGAGAGGAAAACCAAAGAAGTCATGGGAAGATGTGTTGATGTCAGATCTCAGAACATTGGGCCTCGTGGATGAGATGACAAGTGTTGTGACAACTGACAATGTGTTGTATAACAAACCAATCCAATCCAACCCAACCCATACCAGCATACAGACATAGATGTTAGGACAACAACTGAGGTAGTGGTGGTGCTGTTGGTGTTGATGATGATGATGATGATGACAATGGCAATGATGACAACAATGGTGGTAGTAATAATCGTTTCTATTGTAAGCACAAGGCCTGAAATATTGGGGAAGGGGGAGTCGATTATATCGACCCCAGTGCTTAACTGGTACTTAATTCATCGACCCCGAAAGGATGAAAGGCAAAGTCGACCTTGGCAGAATTTGAACTCAGAACATAGCTATGGGCGAAATACAGCTGAGCATTTTGCCCAGTGTGCTAACAGTTCTGCCAGCTTACTGCCTTGGTGGTGGTAATAATGATGATGTGGGCATAATGATAATGATATGAGGATGATGATAACATTGATGATGGTAATAACAATGATAAGGTGATAACAATAATGGTCATCATCATGAGGTGATAATGCCAACAACAATGATTATATCAATTTTGATGATGATGATGTTGAGGAAATATTCGTGATGTATGATGAACGAATTCCAATATTTTAAATCCGGGTCTATCCCTTTTAATGGGGCTGGCCAGGTCGACCTCACTCCTACAGCAACCGCTCTCTCACCATTTCGCCATCTTCCCCAGTTTGGGGCATCCTCCCTCCTCAAGCCAACCATCCTAGTCTCCTCCTTCACTTGTCCCATGCATGTTTTCTTTATTTATTTAATTAACTTACAATAAAAATATATTAAGGCTGTTTAATTTTTTCTTCTCTTTCTGCCTAACTATCTCAATACTTAGGTGGTAAACATAATCCACCATCTGATATAATACCATCACTTGGCACCTTGCATTGTGTTCTTGAACAAAACACTTCATTTCATGAGACTACAAGCCACTCAATTGTAAAGAAATTTCATCAATGACTGGAAAGACCTGTAACAGACCAGCATCCCATTCAGGAGGGAGTGTTGTAATTTCAGTAAGTTATGTTTCATGGAAACCATGTTAATCTTCAGCTTTATGAGTCCTACTACCACAAGATCCAATCCTTGTTGCATGAGATGTGGTAGCTTGCCATCAGTGCAGGTTCATTTTGGTTTTTGGTTTTCCAAGATTCTTGATGTGAATCTTTATGACTTCCCAAATCATAGAAACTCATATGACTTTTTTTCCATAGCATATATATATTTCCCCACTGGATGGAATGCCTGTCTGTCACAAGATTGCCCATTTTTGCCAGCTGAGTGAACCTGGGATAACATGAAATGAAGTGTTTTGTTCAAAGATACAACACAAGTCCAGTCCAGGAATTTGAACCACAACTTTACAATCGTGAGTCTGACACCCTAACCACTAAGACGCATACCTCCACATTGTCAAATAAGGAAGTGAAATAGAACCAGTGTGTGTGTTTATTACTGGCATAGTGACCCTCCAAAGATACAAAAGAACGATAAGAACTGTAAACTTTATCTGATTACTAATGCTTGTTAATACAGACTGTCACTAATTTCCTTGGATTTTATTGTTTCACTGCAAAATAATAAAACAAAAAGTACCTTTTTCTTATTTTACTTCTTTACTTTTCATTGACATTTACACAACTGCAGCAGATCTTTGTTTCAGAGGGAATAAATAGCCAAAGCCAGCAAGTAGGAGGAGTTGTCCATGAAAAAAAAAAAAGACAACAAAAAAACTTGTACTTTTTTTTTTAAGAAAAAAAAAAAAGAAAAACATTTTCAAGTCTGATAATTAAGTAAAATGGTTGGAATGTACAATGGCTAGTGATTTAACTGTCTCTTAATAAGTACTGACCACTGAGTGGACAAGGTCAAGCAAGATTAACTCTAAAATGAAAACTAGTAAACACTTGGACATTTTTGTTGTTGTAGTTGTTGAATTCTTATTGTTATTGTTGAGTGGTCTCTCAACATGATCATCAGTACTTCAATATATATATATATTGTAGGAAGGTGACTAGCTGTCAGAATCGTTAGCATGCTGGGCGAAATGCTTAGTGGTATTTCATCTGTCTTTACATTCTGTGTTCAAATTCCATTGAAGTCGACTTTGCCTTTTATCCTTTTGGGGTTGATAAATTAAGTACCAGTTGCATACTGGGGTCGATCTAATCAACTGCCCCCCCCCAAAAAAAAATTTGGGGGCCTTGTGCTTACAATAGAAAAGAATAAGTTTAGTGTAGAAGGCAGGGAGCTGGCAGAAACGTTAGCACGCCAGATAAAATGCTTAGCGGTATTTCGTCTGTCTTGCATTCTGAGTTCAAATTCCACTGAGGTTGATTTTGCCTTTCATCCTTTCAGGGTCGATAAATTAAGTACCAGTTGCATACTGGGGTCAATCAAATCAACTGCCCCCCTCCTCAAAAATTTCAGGCCTTGTGTGCCTAGAGTAGGAAGGCAGTGAGCTGGTAGAATTATTAGCATGCCAGGCGAAATGCTTAGCGGTATTTCGTCTGCCATTGCATTCTGAGTTCAAATTCCACTGACATCGACTTTGCTTTCATCCTTTCAGGATCGATTAAATAAGTACCACTTACGCACTGGGGTCAATGTAATCGACTTAATCCTTTTGTCTGTCCTTGTTTGTCCCCTCTGTGTTTAGCCCCCTGTGAGCAATAAAAGAAATAAATATATATATTGTAGGAAGGCAGCAAGCTGGTAGAAACAGCACACCAGGCAAAATGCTTAGTGGTATTTCGTCTGTCTTTAGGTTCTGAGTTCAAATTCCGCCAAGGTCGAGTTTGCCTTTCATCCTTTCAGGGTCGATAAGTTAAGTACCAGTTATGTACTGGGGTCAATCTAATCAACTGCACCCACCACCACCACCACCTCCCCCAAAATTTCAGGCTTTGTACTGAGAGTAGAAAAGAATATATATATATACATTGTAGGGAAATAGCTAAATCAAGATTTGTTTAACCCTACAATGCCTAAGGCACATAGCCTAGTGGTTAAGGTGTTGGGTTCATAATCATAAAGTCATGAGTTCAATTTCTGGATTTGGTAGTTAACTGTGCTGTCGAGCAAGTAACTTCATTTCACGTTGTTCCGGTTTACTTGGCTAAAGATGAGTACCAGCCAAATTCTGGTACTCTCCTTCAAGCTGTCAAAACCTAGATGTTCCACTGAGTCAAGATGGTGGGGATGGGAAGAGGATCAAGAGCATATCTCAATGCAGAGTAGTAGCTTGACCTAGAGAGATTTCCTAATCTCCAAGCTCCAAACCCTGTCAAGTAATGTTACTCCAGAGACCTTTTGGAGGGACCCCCATTTCAGTCACTTGTATTTATGTATCAAGATATGGAAAAAGCTATATGTGAAGTCTAAAATGTATGACCAAAACCAATTGCCAACAATGTTGTTTATATGCAAAAAAAATCCTTAGAGTTCATCTAAATTTGGAATTTTGTCATATTCTTCCCATTAGAATGTAAGTTTTGAAGCATCAGTGTTTAACAGTAGGCACAAGCATATTAGTGTAGCTATGAAATTTGCTTCCCAACAACATAGTTTTGGATTCATTCGCATTGTATGGCACATTGTGCAAATGCATTCTATAGCTCAGAGCTGACTAAAGCTTAATGCGTGGATTTGGTAGATGGAAGAAAGAAGCCAGTCGTATGTGCATATATCATCATCATCATCATCATCATCGTTTAACATCCGTTTTTCCGTGCTAGCACAGGTTGGACAGTTCAACCGGAGTCTGGGAAGCCAGGAGGCTGCACCAGGCTCCAGTATGATCTGGCAGTGTTTCTACAGCTGGATGCCCTTCCTAACGCCAACCACTCCGTGAGTGTAGTGGGAGCTTTTTACGTGCCACCAGCACAGAAGCCAGTCAAGGCGGCACTGGCATCGGCCACGTTCGGATGGTGCTTTTTACATGCCACTGGCACAGAAGCCGGTCAAGGCGGCGCTGGCATCGGCCACGTTCGGATGGTGCTTTTTACGTGCCACCGGCACAGAAGCCAGTCAAGGCGGCACTGGCATCGGCCACATTCGGGTGTGTATTTATCTCCTTGCTTCAACATCATGCTGTAGTTGTAAAGGAGTTTCACCATCACAAAGTGGTATCCTTCACTTCCAATCAACTGTGAAAAACATGTCCAGTTATGGGGAAATATTACCCAAAGGAACATATATATAAATACACACATATAGGTACAGATGTTACTGTGCGGTTAAGTCACTCACTTTACAACAGGTTCAAGTCTCATTGCAGGTCATCATTGATGTCTTCTATGATAGTCCTGGGTGTATCAATGTTTAATGAGTGAATTTAATAGACTGCTATGCATATGTGTATGTCTTATGTCTGTATGTGTAAATGCTTACACTCTGCATCTACTTAAAAAATAGCTGAAGTATAGACAGTGTTATCTGTTGTTGTGTCCTGTTAACAAATTGTCCAGTAGCACTGCACATTCAATAATGGATGGAATGGAATTCGTTTTCAATGGAAACTTAGTTTAACCAATTGCTTCAATAAGCCATCAGGCAAAAATTAAATGAATTACATTTGTGTACATCTATCTGTATACAATTTAGAAACATCTAATTATTAAAGAGGAAAAATTATCAGAAAGGCCAATTCTATTTTTTCAAGTATATAACACTGTACCAAGAACTTTATATATAAATATTATATATCATCATCATCATCATTTAGCGTCCGCTTTCCATGCTAGCATGGGTTTGGACGGTTCAACTGGGGTCTGGGAAGCCAGAAGGCTGCACCAGGCCCAGTCTGATCTGGCAATGTTTCTACGGCTGGATGCCCTTCCTAATGCCAACCACTCCGTGAGTGTAGTGGGTGTTTTTTACATGCCACCGGCACAGGTGCCAGACGGGGCTGGCAAACGGCCATAGTCGGATGGTGCTTTTTACGTGCCACCGGCACTGGTATCCCAGCTGCAATTTCCATTGATGTTGATCGACTCCAATTTTGGTTCTGATTTCCACTTGCTTCAATGGGTCTTCACAAATGTATATGTGTATGTATGTATGTATGTATATATATATACATATATATATATATATATATATATTTATATATATAGATAGATCGATATTGAGTTAAAAAACAGAGATCTAATAGATACAAATTAATTTATTAATCAACATATGTGATAAATTTATTAATTAATCAACATATATAATAAATTTATTCATTAATCGATATATATAATAAATTTATTCATTAATCAATATATATAATAAATTAATTTGTATCCATTAGATCTCTCTCTTTTCTGACTCAATAAAAATGTTTGATATTTTACCATATTCTATATAATATATTCATTGAAGAATTATCTCTTCAAAATTTAATGTATTAAACCAGTGTATCTTAGATAAATATCCCTATAAGAGGTTTGAATATCCTCATTGTGACTATATATATATATATATATATATATATATAAGAGATAATGGTGTCATTGAGACCCAAAGGTGTCAGGTAATGCTGAATAAGTGCTATAGACAGACCATAGTTAAGTTCCAGATTCGGTAATATTGCAAATAAAGGGTTCAACGTTGGTTCTATGTCAGCATGTGTATATAAGAATTTTTTCGTAATAAGATAACAAACCAAGGCTGTATAGATATTAGAGCATTTATAGATAGAAGGTCTTACAGCTGTTTCTAGGATATCAATTAATAATATCCCTTCATCGGAGATGGTGTGAGAGGAAGGTTAAGTCAATATATACATATATATATATTCTTTACTCTTTTTTACTTGTTTCAGTCATGTGACTGTGGCCATGCTGGAGCACCGCCTTTAGTCAAGCAAATCGACCCCAGGACTTATTCTTTGTAAGTCTAGTACTTATTTTATTGGCCTCTTTTGCCAAACCGCTAAGTTATTGGGACATAAACACACCAGCATCGGTTGTCAAGCAATGTTGGGGGGACAAACACAGACACACAAAAATACACACACACACACATACATACATTTATATATATACATATATACGACAAGCTTCTTTCAGTTTCCGTCTACCAAATCCACTCACAAGGCTTTGGTCAGCCCGAGGCTGTAGTAGAAGACACTTGCCCAAGGTGCCATGCAGTAGGACTGAACCCGGAACCATGTGGTTCGTAAGCAAGCCACTCCTACGCCTACATGTGTGTGTGTGTGTGTGTGTGTGTGTGTGTGTGTGTGTGTGGTAGATTGGTGGGGGATGAAAATGGAATGGGAGAAAGTCTAGAATGTGCAGCAGCTCAACTCACCCTTGCAAAGGTGGAGGAAAAGAAGATAAAGAAAGAAAAAGATGTGAATAAAAAGAAAAGAAAATGTGTGTTACAAGTTTTTATTGAGGAAAGTTAGAGGGTGGTAAAGAGAATTGATGAAAAAAAGGGAGAGTAAAAGATAGGGTGACAGGTCAGCAGATTGGACTCTTGCCACTCATACACACACAAATACTGTACTATATACATCTGTCAACAGACTATACAGGACACACGCCCACATACGTATGCATTCATATGCAGGCCTATTATATACATCTGTCAATAGATTACCCTACAACAGGCAGATACAAAGCCTCTCCCTGCCCTTCTCTCTGTCTGTCTCTCTCTATATATATGTATGTATATATATATATATATATATATACATATATAAAATGTATATATATATTTATGTATATATATATGTATATATATATATTTATATATGTGTATATATATATATGTATATATGTATATATATATGTATATATGTATATATATATCTATATATGTGTATGTGTATATATATATGTATATATATATATCTATATATGTGTATATATATATATGTATATGTGTAAAGGTATGTAGAAAAATACAACATGGACAAGAACGTATAACTCATAGAAGACGATACAATAAACATGGACAGGACATTCGAACCCCTCAGTCTTCAGTCAAGAACCGGATCGTGTATATATATATATTTATATATGTGTATATATATATATATGTGTATATATATATATATGTATATGTGTATATATATATATGTATATGTGTATAATATATATATGTATATATATATCTATATATGTGTATATATATAATATATATATGTATATATATATCTATATATGTGTATATATATATCTATATATGTGTATATATATATCTATATATGTGTATATATATATCTATATATGTGTATATATATATCTATATATGTGTATATATGTGTATATATATGTATATATATGTGTATATATATATGTATATATATGTGTATATATATATGTATATATATGTGTATATGTATATATATGTGTATATATATATATGTATATATGTGTATATAATATATATATATATATATATATATATTATGTATATACATACATACATACATACTCACTAAAAATTAATATAAACTGCTAGGCGCAATGTAATAACCGTAAAGGAGAAATTTAATCAGTTACTAAATGTGAATAAGGATGCAGAAACACCTACATTACATATACATGTACACACACACTCACATATATATATATATATATATATAAACCACTATCCCTGTAATCCCTTAATAAATCATTGAGTCTCCTCCAACGAAGTGGAAAGGATTTTCTTATCAATATTTGGGTTGTTTTGTTAGATTTTTACCTATACTTGTATCTTTCTCTTTATTACTTACTAATAAAGAGGTGGATGTGTCACACTCTTACATTCTTGTCTTTCCTTATTTTCTTCTTCTTCTCCTCCTCCTCTTCATTCTCGTCAGAGAGTAATGAAAACTGGGCGGAGAAGGTGAGAGAAAGTGTATATACCAAACACAAAAAGAAGGGAAAAAAACTGAGAATAAAGAAAAGAGAAAATGATCAGGTGGTGGCGTTGGTGGTTGACATCAAATAATGCTAAGTACTTTTTCACAGTCTTTTTTTTTTTTATTTCAAATGGTTATGCACATATATATAAATATTCTTTTATTCTTCTATTTGTTTCAGTCATTAGACTGCAACCATGCTGGGGGCACTGCCTAAATCAGCCCCAGGACTTTTTATTTTAACCCTAGTACTTGTTCTTTTGGTCGCTGTTGCTGAATCATTAAGTTACAGGGATGTAAACACACCAACACTCGTTGTCAAGTGGTGGTGGAGGACAAACACACACACACATGTATAAATGCAATGGGCTTCCTTCAATTTCCATCTACCAAATTCACTCACAAGGTTTGGTCAGCCCAGGGTGCCACACAGTGTGACTGAACCTGGAAGCATGTGGTTGGGAAGCAAACTTCTTACCACACAGCCATGCCTGAGACTGGAAACCTGGTCCAACAGCTTACAACAGAGTGAAACTCTGCTAAGGGCACCCATGGTACTAGATGACAATGATTTGAGTCTACCATCCAAATAAACCATGGTAGGATTTGAACTCAAAATGCAAAGAGCTGGAGTAAATCTGCCTTGATATTCTTACAGTTCCACCTGTCCACCACCATATGAGAATGGTACTTTCTTATTCAACACTGAAAGGCTAAGAAAAGAAAAGTTGACTTAAGTGGAGTTTGAACTCAGAATATAGATTGTCAGAACAAATATTGTGAAGCACTGTATTTGACATTCTAATGATTCAGTCAATTCACTGCTTTGTGTTTTATTGGAAATATGAAATGGATAGAGAAATCAAAAATTTAGTGAAAGGCTGCAGAGGATGTGCTCTACTGGAAAAATTACCAATCATAAAAAGTGAACCTAGGTTAAAAGTAGATGTTCTGTGGTTGAGACTACACATCGATGTTACTGGTCCCTTAAACAGTTCATACTACTTAGTGGTAGTAGATAGTTTCTCTAAATGACCAGAAATTTGTAAGTGTAAAAACCAAACTCCTTAACTACAACAGACTTTTTGCATGAGCTGTTTGCAAGATTTGGCATCCCAGACACAATAGTGTCTGACAATGGAACACAATTTGTGTCTTTTGAGTTTAAAAATTTTTGTAAAATGTTCACTGTAAAACATGAAACTACGGCACTATACCATTCCAGATCTAATGAACAAGCAGAGCGCTTTGTCGATACGTTCAAGAGAGCCCTAAGAAAGTCGAATAAGGAAGTCATGGATGGGGTAGCTCTACAACAATTCTTAAGAGTATACCATGTGACACCAAATCCAAATACACCAGCAGGTATGTCACGGGCGGAGCTGATGTTTGCGAGGAAAATAAAACCAGTCTCCAACAAATTACTACCTGGTGAGAAAAGTGGATAATACAAAATTGGTGAAAATGTATTTGTTAGGACATATAAGAATGGAAAACAAAGTTGGGAAGATGGCGTGATTACCAAACGCATAGGTAAAATGCTATACTTGGTAAAAGGAAGAAAAGGGGTATACAAGGGACACATGAACCAACTAAGAAAAAGATTTGTTGAGAGCAAACCCAAGTGAATGGAAGAACTAATGGAACGGTTATATCATACTTTGCAAGTACCAATACCACTACAAATAATTGAACTCAGACGCACAAGCGAAGGAAAAAGAAAATGTACGGAGTTTCTGGAAGTGGATGCCAAATAAAAAAAATTATTAAATTTGTAACTATGAAAAAAACTCAAAAAAGGAGGTGGGGTGATGTAGAAATTATTGCTAAGAAAAATTTAAATGACACTCCCTAAGAAAAAAAAACCTTAAATGGGGAGATGTTATGAGGATAGTAATAATAACGGAACACCCCTCCCATGTGACAAGTGGTATATGCTAATCATTACAAATTCTGTGACATAGGAAGTCAAGAGTTGAGTCAGAGTAATTGGCACAGGTGTGTTTGCTTACCAAACACATGGATCCGGGTTCAGTCCCACTGCATGGCACTTTGGGCAAGTGTCTTACTATAGCCTCGAGCTGATCAAAGCCTTGTGAGTGGATTTTGTAGATGGAAGCTGAAAGAAACCCATCATATATATATATATATATATATATATGTATGTTTGTGTGTCTGTGTTTGTCTCCTCACCATTGCTTGACAACCAATGTTGGTGTGTTTACATCCCCATAGTGGTTCAGCAAAAGAGACTGATAGAATAAGTACTAGGCTTGCAAAGAATAAGTCCTGGGGTCAATTTGTTCGACTAAAGGCAGTGTTCCAGCATGGCCACAGTCAAATGACTGAAACGAGTAAAAGAATAAAAGAATAAATTGTCATGTCTTACTTGTCTAACTATGCTGCTATACTAAAGTGGACATTATAACAGTCCAACTTTGGATTACAACATATATATATATATAGAACAAGCTTCCTAGAGTTTTTGCTCCCATTTATACTTACAAGGCATTGGTCAGCCCAAGGTTATAGTAAACATACCTGCCCACAATCCTAGAGTGGAAACAAACCCTAAACTTTGTCGTTACAAAACAAACTTCTTAACCACATGTGAATTTCCATAATTATTCAATACCAAGAATTTATTTTTTAACATTCTTGTCAAGTGGGGAGGGGGACAGCAGCTATATTACCTTGGAAACGTGTTTTTGACTAATGTAATTTGACAGAGATATATGTAGCATGTAGGAGTTCCATTTTATAAATTACTTTTAACTTCAAAAAGTCAAATAATAATTCAAAGTTTTGCACATGAGCCATCAAATCAATACTGTAAATCATAAAAAGGTGAAAAAAAAAAAAAACTTAAACATCAATACAAAAGAGACATTAAAATCAGCAGTAAATTTTCAATAACGAAATGAGAAAAAGGAAAAGCATTTGGACTAGTGGAAGTCAAAATTGGCTGGAACCCAGTGCCTTATATAATTTATCAAGTATTTGTTTTGTAATATTTAGTAAAAATTAATTTTTAGTACATTTTAGAATTTACCATTCAGGCTGTTCAAAGTGAAATCTTCAAAGTAGACTGACTTAATTTAAAACTAAAAGATATTTCATAGTAAACTCTATGATATATATATATATATATATATATATATATATATATATATATATATTGTTATTTTTTGTTATGTTCATTATATTACATATATATTATATTGCATATATTATATTACATGTATGTATATGTATATATATATATATATCTATATATATATATATATATATATATATATATATATATTGTTATTTTTTGTTATGTTCATTATATTACATATATATTATATTGCATATATTATATTACATGTATGTATATGTATATATATATATTCGCCTGGCACCTGTGCAGGTGGCATGTAAAAAGCACCCACTACACTCACGGAGTGGTTGGCATTAGGAAGGGCATCCAGCTGTAGAAACATTGCCAGATAAGACTGGAGCCTGGTGCAGCCTTCTGGCTTCCCAGATCCCCGGTCGAACCGTCCAACCCATGCTAGCATGGAGAACGGACGTTAAACGATGATGATGATTGTTATTTTTTGTTATGTTCATTATATTATATATATATTATATTGCATATATTATATTACATGTATGCATATGTATATATATATATATATATATATATATATTAAGCATTTGAAATAGAATATACATTGAACAGTAATATGCTAATGTGATTTTAGTAAAAACCATTTATAATCATGAACTTGTGAATATTTAATATCACCAACTGATACAAAATAAATTTTGTTAACCGCAATAACTGGACTTTTATTTTTTGCCAGTGTTATACGCCATAATTACACAATGGAATAAGCAATCTATTTTAATTTGACAAAAAATCACTGTAATTTTATTTTAAAAAGTCATTTTTATCTCCTGTTCTTAGATGTTTCTTTCTTTTTTTTTTTAGTTGATTATGTTTCTCCAAACATTTTTTTGAAACACCGAAAATATTCCATTTATGTTATTGAAAATTTTATGTGTCACATTTCTATGTATGCATGTGTATGTCTTCGTGTGTGTGTGTTTGGAGAGAGGGAGAGAGAGACACACAGACAGGCAGACTTTTAGTATGGTATTGAAGGCTATAGCAATGTAGATCAACTATAAGAACTTGATAACAACAATAATAAAGCTATTGAAATGTTACATTATAAGTATTTAATTAGTCCTGATATTTTGGATAAAGTACTCCTTTTCAGAAGTGTTAAAAGAACAAGAGAGAAATAATTCTATTCACCTAACATACTAGCTGTGTTTGTGTAATAATGGTCAAAAGACTACAAGTGAAAAGACATGGAATTTCGGGCAGCAGATTGTGTTCTAGGAGCTTTTTGTTCTTTTTCATTTTACATGTGTCAGAATGGCTTCTTTAATTCATAAGTTACCAATGTTATACTCTAAAGCTTTAATAAAGTAACTGCAATTTTCATGTTTCTGTATTTGTCATAATAATTTTGAGTGGTGTTCCTTGATTCAGATATGTAATGACTAAATTGTATTGCCTAAGTCTAGGTAATATTCTCTGCATTTGATGCTATAGTACTCAGCATCAGTTTACAGGCACATATCAATGCTGCACATATGGTAGTTGGCCAGCATGCATAGGTATCTGTTGTTGGTGAACCATTTCTTAGATAGATATCTCTGTAGGGAAAGTCTTTAGCAAGCCAGCTGTATGTCTAGACCTTTCCTGTGGATGGCCTTGCAGATATCAGCAGATGTACTTACAGTGAAGTGTGGTAACATCAGGAAACAGGTGTTGGAAGAGTTCTGTTTGTTATGTTTGGGATACTGTAGGGAATTGGTAACAGATGTTGGGTAGGAGCAGTATTTGAATTACAAATATTTTGAGTAATCAGTTTAGTGTTGAGACTCCTAAAACAAGCTGCAAAATTCTTTCATGCATAGCATTTTATTTTGATAAGAATTTTATAAGACATATATTGTGTGCCAGAAAATTATAGATTACCTTGAGGAACTCCCTAACTATATAAGTCTTACAGCTAGATTGAAGACAGGATTATATCTTAAGATCCTTTATTTTATATTCTTATGTCACATATTATTAGTATTTGACAGTATTATATCTCTTTGAGAAAAGCCAGTTTTTAATGCTACATTGTATTAGGATACATCTCCAAATGTGGCCTTATTTGTAGACAATACAGATATTCATTCACCATTGGAGACCAAATTGCACAAGACGTTGAGTGGATGGTTGAGACCTACAGTTTTTATGCACTTTAACGAGGTAAAACTGACTTTTTAACCCAGCTGATAATTTGCAGCATATACTGCAGCTATCACATAAACATCCTTTTCAGTTAAATACAATGCAGAATCATTATATTTGGCATTGTGTACAGATATATGTATCTTCAGACCACCAGTAGAAAGACATTTATTATATTACTGACAAGCATATGTTCTTTCAGGATGCAATGATTTAGTATTAGCATGCTTTGGTTCATGTACCCCTTAGTGGTTAACAAGACCACCTTTTGTTGCAAGTCAGGCCACTCTTGAGTGCTTGTGAAAATGTGCAATCTATTACATGATCTGATTGTCAGTGACTAAACTAACACATCCACAAGGCTAGCCTGATGGGGAGGGTTGCTACAGTCGAGCAAAACAAAAATAAGACATGTCAAAGGGTGATGAACCCAATGTAAGGTC
Organism: Octopus sinensis; assembly: GCF_006345805.1. Classification (NCBI taxonomy): domain Eukaryota; kingdom Metazoa; phylum Mollusca; class Cephalopoda; order Octopoda; family Octopodidae; genus Octopus; species Octopus sinensis. Next base: position 143,292,348 of record NC_042997.1, on the reverse strand, counting down.
AACAGCTATTTAACAATGACACCTGAAAAGTTAGAAATACTCAAGATAATGAACAAGCACAATGTTAAGTCCACCAAATGAGTTGTGCTCTTTAATCAATGTGAAGATAGTTTGTTTAGGAGACAGTCTCTCTAAATAAAAACTTAGTAGGTCTAATAACCATTTTAATATTTGATCTTCAATCATTTGTGATACCCCAGGATCTTAGTATTGCTTTGTTTCTGCCAATGTTAAACTATGATCAAGTAAGATAGTGTGAGACTGTGCAAGGCATATCTTCTTTTCATTATGAATATACCAGATGTTATCCATGCAAGATATTGATTGTTAACTTAAATGGGCCACATAATTAGGTTGAACTAACTTGATATTACCTAACAGCTTTTGAGTAATGTATTCTAAAACATACATGTGAGTGTATGTGTATTACTTTGCTTGGCAGCAGGTCAGGGCTGGCAACAAGAAAGGCATCTGACTGTACGAAAATAGAAAATTTGCCTGAAAAAGTTCCGTCTACCCATGCAAGCATTGGAAAAGTGGACGTCAAATAATGGTGATTATTTACATATGTGTGTATGTGTGTGAGTACATGTGTGAGATACTGCTTCTGCTACATACATGCAAACATCTGAGACTACATCAAAAAGAACACTGTTCAAATAGTTAGCAAAGATTCACTCAACGATAAACTTCAAGTTCTTTCATTAAGTGCAATAACCTCTGCATATTTCCTCCAGCCAAGCATAACAGACACAATAATCTCTTCTTTTGTTACTCCTATAGTATCTTTATTCCAAGTGTTCTACTGAAATACTTCACTGTTCAATTGTTCCTCACAAAATATTTAATTTTCTTACCTGTTCACATTTATTTTTCTGTTTAAAACTTGTTAAGGGGCACATGCAAAGATTTGTGGCTGACTTATTTAAAAAGAAACTTGACTGCACTACTTATACACACAAAGTCTGTCATTCAGTCATGTGTAATGGTGTGGTTTAATGTAGCTCAACATATATGTCACATTTTAAAATTATATTATTTATAAATTTAAATTAATGGATGTATGTGTTGGTGTGTGTGCATGTGCACTTATGAAAAGATATGTTTCTATATAAACTCTAAGGAGAGCTGAGCAGTAGCAGGCCTTCAGAGAACAAGAGCCCCTCATACTAGGGTTTCAGCTCTTAACTCCTTACACTCAAAAAAATTAGGACTGTGTCCAGGGTATGACTCCTGGATACCCATCTGCTATCACATTCTGTGCAATTTGTCTGCATTGCAATCCTCCTGGATGGTTAAGATCCTGTAGAGCCAAGTGCTTTGGGTGTTGTAAATTTATATTTATTAAAATATATTACAACATATTAGAATATATAAGCATATATATATATATATATATATATATATATATATGAAGTATATATTTTCTTTTTGTGCCTTATAATATAACACACTCACCGGTAAAATTTCCACTTTTTTCTTATTTTTGTTTTCCTAAAATTTTCGTTGCATCTTACCTTTACAATAGTTTTGACTCTGGTTGCAAGACAACGAAAATTTTAGGAAAATAAATATAAGAAAAAAAGTGGAAATTTTACCGGTGTGTGTTATATTATAAGGCACAGAAAGAAAATGACTCTCCCCAGACACAACAGTATATATATGTATATGTAAGGTTAGTTGAGTTAGAGGTTAAAATAACCATCTAAGGGATAAAAGTATCCCAAACACTTCTGGTATATTCTTTTCTACTCTAGGCCCAAAATTTTGTGGGGAGGGTGCCTATCAATTAGATCAACCCCCAGTACAAAACTGGTACTTAATCTATTGACCCCTGAAAGGATGAAAGGCAATGTCGAACTCAGAATGTAAAGACAGACAAAACACTGCTAAGCATTTTGCCCAGCTTGCTAACATTTCTGCCAGACACTACCAGTATATTACCTATATTTAAACATGGGCAAAAATGTTATGCTCATAAATTATAGGTAAAGGCAAGGATAAACAAGAGCTTATCAGGAATCAAAATTTAAAGAAAACAGAAACCTGGAGATTACTTTGATGAACAACAATTGATTTACATCCTTTTGGAAATTATTAATGAATAATAATTTATGTAAATCACTTGTTGTTTATCAATGTTATCTCCATTTTCTGCTTTCTTTATATATATAGGTGCAGGAGTGACGGTGTGGTAAGTAGCTTGCTTACCAACCACATGGTTCCGGGTTCAGTCCCACTGCATGACATTATGTGCATGTATCTTCTACTATAGCCTTGGGCTGACCAAAGCCTAGTGGGTGGATTTGGTAGATGGAAACTGAAAGAAGCCCATCGTATATATGTGTGTGTATGTATATGTTTGTGTGTCTGTGTTTGTCCCTCCCAACATCGCTTGACAACCGATGCTGATGTGTTTACATCCCCGTCACTTAGAGGTTTGGCAAGAGAGACCAATAGAATAAGTACTAGGCTTACAAAGAATAAGTCCTGGGGTCGATTTGCTTGACTAAAGGCAGTGCTCCAGCATGGCTGCAGTCAAATGACTGAAACAAATAAAAGAATAAAGAAAGAATATATATATATGATCTGATATGATTTTCTTATGGTCAAGTTAATCTCTTGCTACTCTGAGTTCTACTGTGGGTGCACAGGATCTAGCAAGATACTAACTCAAGTAAAATATTATTAATCTCAACTATGGTATCAAGTATTCTTTTACTCAGCTGTCAACACTAAGCAGGTGTGCATTTATATATATATGTACATGCACACATATATATATAATTTCCTGTACATTATGCATATATAAATGTGCATATAGTATACATACAAAATGACTGAAACTAGTAAAAATTATATATGTATGAGTATTGTTGTATGTGTGTGTGTGAGTGTGTACATATGTAATGTATCTGACCTTTCAGACATCTTGATTTCTGTTCATTGAATCATAGTTAAATACTAAATATTTCAACTTTGATGTGCAAATCTTCAATACGCAACAATATTGATTTGGTAGGTCAATGTACAATATGTATATGTAATAATATCACCTCACTCTGTCCTTCTCTATTTCTTTTATTTATATTTTCAAAGTCATCTTGCTTTTATATAAAGGCAGATTTAGCTGTTGAGAGTTAAACATTTCAGCCTCAAACACAATGCAGTTTTTAGTTATAGAATTACAAACCGATAACCTTTTGCTCATTTGTCCATTCAGACATTCATGTTCTGTTAAGAGGTAACATGGAGAAGTAAATTTCATCATAGTATGTGTCACATACATTGTATTACCTATGGTGTTCGGAAGGGCATTCAGCTGTAGAAATCATGCCAGTGGAACTTGGTACAGTTCTCTGGCTCACCAGCTCCTCTTGCACCCTCCAATCCATGCCAGCATGGAAAATGGATGTTAAATGATGATGATGATGGTGGTTGTGGTGGCAGTGGTGATGGGTTTGGTGATGCTGATTATTATTATTGTTATTGTTATTTATTGTCTTCGCACTACTTCTAATACTGGAGATGTACTATGGTGCTAGCTGTTCACTACCAGTGAACTAAGGTAACACACCTTATTTTTCAAGCACCATCTGGAGTATTTGAGCAGTTCCAAGCAGTGCTATTATTATTGTTATTGAGCGAGAGAGCAGTGCATGCCATCAAAGTGACACTGGGGTAAAATATACGAAGCCCAGTATACCTATCATGACTACCATCTGATAAGGGTACACTAGGCACATGCATCACAACCATATGTGTGCAACATGGAGATCTCATATCAAGATAAACAGCACATGACCTTGCAGGTGAGGCCCAGTTAGAATTTTCTTCTGGTCGAGTAACGCATCCTGCTCAAAAGGTCCCTGAATAAGGGTTGTTTAAGGATGTTGAACGAAACACCCATGTTTCCAAAGGTGAATTATTCAAACCCCAAAGGATCCCTTTCAGCACATGGCTATGATGCTCCTCCACTACTTCTGCTTGAGATCAGAGATACACATATCATCAGCCACTAAAGGACATGCTCAACTGGTTATGGTCAAACAACTGACAAGCAAATATGTGGTATTGAGCTGAATATTTGCTGTAGCCCATCTTTTATATCAAGACAAAACAATGTACATGATAACACTTCCAATCAGTTAAGATCAGAAGCCAAGAGAGCCACTGTCTGGTACTGCATCAGGGCATTTCACATGCATCACAACCATATGTGTGTGACATGGTGATCTCATATCAAGATAAACAGCACATGACCTTGCAGGTGGGGCCCAGTAAGAATTTTCTTCTGGTCGAGTAACCCATCCTGCTCAAAAGGTCCCTGAATAATGGTTGTTTAAGGATGTTGAACGAAACACCCATGTTTCCAGAGGTGAATTATTCAATCCCCAAAGAATCCCTCTCAACACATGGCTATGATGCTCCCCCACTACTTCTGCACATGATCAGAGATGCACATATCGTCAGCCACTATTATTATTATTATTATTATTATCATTATTATTATTGCTGGAGCAAGCTGGTAGAATCGTTAGCACAGTGGGCAAAATGCTTAATAACATTTCATCCGTCTTCATGTTCTTAGTTCAAATCCGCCAAGGTCAACTTAGCCTGTCATCCTTTTGGGGGAGAATAAAATATGTCCCAAGTTGAGCACTGGGGCTGGACCAGATTAAGATTAAGACCTATAGAGGCCCTAAACACTTAAAAGAGTTTGGTGTCCCCACATATACATAATTCAAAATATAAACAACAATAATGATCCATGAAATAAACTGGTATTTTTCATAATGAAACACAACTAACAGTAAGATGGCAAATAATGTTTATTTTTGTATATCTCCATTTTGTTTATGTTTGTAAAGTTTTCTCCTACGTTTTTTTAATTGCAAAGTCTTTGATCAGATTCTCAAAATTAATTTTATGTAATACAATTGCTTCTATATTTAGTAGACATAAGGCATTCAGCCTGCTTTGTTGCAGTATTGTTCTGATGGGATTTTTAATATACATCAACTGAGAAAATGAATGATTGGCTGGACAATTTGTGACCATTAATACTCTTTTTTATTCTTTTATTTGTTTCAGTCATTTGACTGCAGCTATGCTGGAGCACCACCTTTAGTCAAACAAATCGACCCCAGGACTTATTCTAACTTATTCTATTGGTCTCTTTTGCTGAACCGCTAAATTATGGGAACATAAACACACCAGCATCGGTTGTCAAGTGATGTAGGGCGGGGGGACAAACACAGACACCCAAACATATACATGCACACACACACATACAAACGCACACACACGCACACACACACATGTATATATACAAGCTTCTTTCAGTTTCCATCTACCAAATCGACTCGCTTTGGTCGGTCCGAGGCTATGGTAGAAGACACTTGCCCAAAGTGCCACGCAGTGGGACTGAACCCAGAACCCTGTGGTTGGTAAGTAAGCTACTTACCACACAGCTACTCCTGTGCCTATTGATGTTAAAAATATACAAAAGACAATGTCTACATTTATAAAGAGACAATAATGTCTATTTTAGCAAGTTTGAGGTGATTTCTTTTGTGCTGTAAACCATTTACCATTTCTGTGGTGCCCCACTTTCCCTTGATGCCCTAATCACATGCTTATTTTGCTTAATGGTTAATCCAGTGCTGCACTGGGGTCAATGTAATCAACTTACTCCTACTCCTAAATGCTGACCTTGTGCTGAAATTTGCAACCATTATTATTGTTATTATCCTGCTGATATTGACTTTGTCTTCCATTTTGAGGTGGGGGGGTCAATAAAAGAAGTAGCACCAAGTACTGGGGTCTGAGTAATTGGTGTGATTCTCTCCCTCACCGCAAAATTGCTGGTCTTGTGCCAAAATATAAAAGAATCGTATTTCATTAGCTTAGATTTAACTAGCTTACAACTCTCATTGATCAAGCCTTTAATCAAAGACAATCCAGTTATGACCACTCCACTTTTTGTATTTCAGAGACTTTGTCTGATGTATCCTTTTAAGATCTCAGTACCTGATTTACGATAGATTTGGCTGCTATTTAATAAAGAGGTCAAATACCACATACAGACTTTTATAGGAATAATTGAGTTCAACATTGCTAGCCATCGAAACAGTTGGTCTTTCTATTAAGTTTGAAAAAATAGAAAAAAAACTTAATGTAAGATAATAATCATTATTAAGCAAGTGTAAGGTGGTGAGTTGGCAGAACCATTAGCATGCTGGATGAAATGCTTAGCAGTATTTCCCCCATCACTACGTTCTGAGTTCAAATTCTGCTGAGGTAGACTTTGCCATTCGAACTTTCGGGGTTGATAATTTAAGTACCTATTTCTTTACTACCCACAAGGGGCTAAACACAGAGAGGACAAACAAGGACAGACAAACGGATTAAGTCGATTACATCGACTCCAGTGTGTAACTGATACTTAATTTATCAACCCCGAAAGGATGAAAGGCAAAATCAACCTCGATGGAATTTGCACTCAGAATGTAACGGCAGACGAAATACCGCTAAGCATTTTGCCCGGCGTGCTAACGTTTCTGCCAGCTGACCACCTTTGAGTACCAGTTGTGTACTGGGGTCGATCTAGTCAACTGGCCCCCTCCCCCAAAATTTCAGGCCTTGTGCCTATTGTAGAAAGGATTATGAAGCAAGTGTTAGCATGTTGGACAAAATGCTTAGTGGCATTTCTTCCAACACTTTATGTTCTGTGTTTAAATAATGCCATGATCAACTTTACTTTTCATCCCCCTAGGGTCAATGAAGTAAAGTACCAGTCCAGTACTACAATCAATACAAATGACTTAACCCCTTCTTCATAAATTTGCTGGCCTGGAGCATAAATTAGAATTATTAAGCTGGTGTCTAGAATATAAATTAACTTGAAATTTTGAGGGATGGTTTTAATTTAGATCACACCTACTGTTTGACTACTAGTGTCGGTTTTGTTTGCATCCATATACCTTAGTGGTTTAGAAAAAGAAACCATTAGAATAATTACCAGACTTAAAACAAGCACTGGGGTTGATTTGTTTGACTAAAGAAAAGCAGCGCTCCAGCAAGGTCACATTCCAATGACTGAAACAAATAAAAGATTAGACCTAGGAGTGACTGTGTCGTAAGTAGCTTGCTTACCAACCTCATCAGTTCCAGTCAATCCATCTAACCCATGCCAGCATAGAGAGCAGATGTTAAATGAAAATGATGATATATGGGGGAGAGCGTGTGTGTGTATGTGTGTGTGCATGTGTGTATAATCATCATTTTAATGTCCAGTTTTCTATGCTTGCATGAGTTGGACAGAATTTGTGGAGGCAGATTTTGTATAGTCAGATGCTTTTCCTGTCACCAATTTACATATTCAGTTGTACACCTTGATAGAGTACACTTAACCAAATATTTCCAACTCAGCATCCAGATCACTATTCCACTCCTATAATCATTATAATCATATTATCCTAGCAGAGATAGGCTAGGTTGTTATTAACATAAGTCATATATTATTAGAATAATCACAAAACCAATTCCTGATATTTTCAAATGCATTTGATTCATACATTTCAAGTGGTTGTATAACAACTTGCTATGTAGTACCACACTCATTAGTTGATTACAAGTGAAATATGATTAGTGTCCAACCCATGCCAGCATTGAAAGCAGATGTTAAACGATGATGATGATGAAATCATGTTTGCCCCAATTATACTAGACTAAATAAGACAAGTCATGTAACACCATAGAAAGAAAGAGAAGAATATAAGAGGGATTGCCATCAAACAAGTCTCAGCTGAAGGGGAAGAGAAATTAGTCATAATCTAAAGATAAAAAATAACTATTATAAATAGACAATAAACTTTAACCAAAATGAACTAAGAGAAATATTTCAGAGTGGCCAGTAACATGAATTTGAACAACATAGACAAATACAGGTATATCAAATACCATACATAAATTATTGATGTATTAAAATTATCTCAAACTTAAAAGGATGTATCATAATTACCAAATGGCAGTTAGGACCATCTCCATATGTGAAGTAGAGATAATTTCAAGAATCAGAAATTCTCCAAAATTAACATTCCATTAAGATGTTGGTTAACGCAGTTCAGTCACCTAGAGTTTCTGAGTTCAATCCCAGGTAAAGTACTATGGTAATTCACAAAAAAAAGTCAACTGAAGCGAAAAATGTCATGAAACACAAAGACCAGAACAAGAACAATGTAATCTGACTAATATAAGCAATAGACAGGCTTATTGTTTGGAGATAAGAGGATACTTGTCGATATACGTTTCTGACTCACAGCTTGATTAATTGTCCCACCTTATCTCCCTTCTATAAGAGACTTAGCCTTATCCAAAAAAGAAAAAGTAGAACTTTAACTATTGAATTATAATGCCAAAGATGAGACAATTCATGTTTAAGTAAATGAGAAAATATGATCCCTTTACAGATAAAATCTTAAGGAAATTAAGGAACCATTGCCATTCTCATTGGACTTGGACCATAACATCTTTGGACATTTGAAAATATAAGCTAATATTCTGCTATTTAGTTAAGTCATAAACTGAACTAGAGATAAACACTTTGGTCATTTAGATATGCTATAGAATAATAATGGTATCATTAATGTTTTGTCTTAGCATTCTACTTTTGTGATTAATTAAAAAAGCACCTGTGCCAGCACCATGTAAGAGTACCCAGTATACTTTGTAAAGTGGTTGGGGTGAGGAAGGCCATCCAGTCATAGAAACCATGCCAGAACTTAGAACTGAGGCCTAGTGCAGCTCCTGACAAACCATCAAACCCATGCCAGCATGAAAGTTAAATGATGATGATGATGAAGATTAATTAATCTTAAAGCCCCCCATCCCCCCAGCAATAAGTTATTCTATATCTAGATAGCAAAAATATTTACCTCCGGTTCAATTCATGACCTTTAAAATACAAGTCACTTTAAAATGTTGACATACAGGTTTCTTTTAATGCAACATAGTTTCTGTAGTCTATGGAAGCAAAGGGGTGGAGAACAGGATAAAGTAGCGTTCATGCCCAACCCTTCAACATTACTAACATAAGTAAGGTAAACAGATCAACTGAAAAGATAGCAAAATTAAATCAGTTTCAGCTGATCAAAAAACATACATTTTTTCATACATCACTGAACACAATTTGTTGTAATAGTTGTGATATTTATTACTCATTCATTGCTCTTTTGTAAGAACTGACTACCCTGCCTTTATCCTTTAATGTCTTCAAGCCTAATAACAAAATGTAAAAACCTATTATATATATATGTAAGAACAATAGCAGAATAATATAGGTTAACTATAAATATATACTACTCATAAGTTATGAGTGTTGAATGCTTGCATAGCAGAGCATTTGTGACAACAAAATATCAGGGTGATTATACCTGTTTGAAATGTTTTTATTTCAACAACTATTTTCCTTGCCATACAATGTTATCTCTGTTTATAAAATACCTTTGATATCAAGATCACTGGGAACAACCCTCCCCTCAATATATATATATAGATAGATAGATAGATATATGTATGTATATACATACATATGTATGTAAGTACAGTAATACCTCATTTTTCGAGGACCTGCTTTACAAGACCCCGGGTTTACAATCATTTTGTATGTGGCAACAGTTTCTGATGCATCTACATGTAAAATGACAGCATAAAATTTCATTGCTACTATGGGCAATTATTGTTCTGCTTTGTGAGATTTTGCTTTACAAGTGGTCTCTAGAAACAATTTAACTCATATATCAAGGCATTATTGTATATGTATATATCAAAAGATTTAGTCACACTGAAAATATAATGTGGAAATTGCATTTTTTTAATAAGTGAAAATGTTGTCTTGTTGAGTAAAATAATAAGAGCAGGGTTTAAACTAAAGAATTCATTCATTTTTTTATGTCCATTTTCCCATGCCAGCATAGATTAGATGAAAATATATAGTTGAGGCATTGTTTTTACAGGCAAATGCCTTTCATGTTGCTAACCTTTAACTGTTTCTCAAGTAAAGGTGTTTTCCTTCTGCTTTTTGTCAAAAGGGCAGAGCTACAGGAGGATTTATTGACAGAGAAATGTCAACGGAACTCACTATTCATACCTCAGGGAATTTTTGTGTGAGTATTGAATGTAAACATTGAAACACACACACTAACACTAATACACCCCATTCACACTAGATACATACATTCACATATATACATGGTGCGATGGGTAAATTGTCGCCATTTTATATTTTTAATTTCGTGCACGTGCATTGCTTGTTTTTGATTTTGTCAACTACACACTCTAGTAACATCAGTTAGGCACCACCTGAGAGAAAAACAGCTTCATGACACAATTCACTCTACCAGAAATTTAGTAACGATATGCTGTACTGTTTGGCATTCACGCCAGAAGCTCCAATACTAACATTTCAGATTGTCCCCAAAACATGTACCAAGAGTGATAAAAATCAAACATCCAGTCAACATCATGGTGTTTGGAGTGATCACTAGTGATGGCAATGCTATGCCTCCATTCATCTTCCAACACAGCCTCAGACTCAACATAGAGGCCTACATGAAGTGCCTGGAAGATGTAATGCTGCCCTGGGTCAAGAGGGTAGCAGCTGGAAGACCCTATGTCTAGCAACAGGACTCTGCACTATGCTACACAAGCGGGAGAACCCACCAATTTAAACAATCCAGCCTACCTCTACTTCTGGGGGGATATTTTAAATTTTTATCCGGGACGTCCTACGTCCCAGATATAAAGGTTAAAATAAAATATTTCCACTTTGCAAGGTTCGAGTCGAGTACTCTCTTGCACGCTCCGTTGACTCAAACCTTGCTTCTATTGTGGCGAATTTACCACCTCTGGTTAGATACTTGATATCTTTCATAGTCGCACCAAGACACTTTTCAATGGTGCTTTCCTCCAGGTGTTCAAATCTTTTTTTTTCTTCTCTACATTGTATACTTTATAGACAATAGTCTTTTCTTTAATTTTATTTTTTATTTCATTTGGTGATGTTATCCTAGATTCACCGTCTTTGTCGGTGATCAATCCGAAATAGGTTTGTATTTCTTCCATTTTGATTTTAATGAGTTCGCCGCTCGCTGACGGCTGCAGCGAAATTCATTTTTGGACTTTCTTCTATCAAAGACATTTTAACAAAAATGCTTCCATGTAAACGGTGAAAATATTGTCAATTTCCCCAAACAGGGACACAATTCAATTTTTAAACAATAACCAAAGCTCCTTCTCCCAAAGGGGGAGGGTTATGGTTTACAATTATTTAACAAATGCAATACAACAATGCTTCCCTTACGAGGAACCAACAAACGTGATAACAATAGTTAAACAGTAATAATAATAACAACAAACCTTACGGTGAATCAAAAAGCAGTACTCTGTTGAAGCTATAGGCCTTTATGGATCAGAAATAAACTAACAGCAGTACTCAGTAGAAGCATCTTTTAAGAAAACAGACATTACATACAGCCAAACTTCATATAGATACTTAATGCTAACTAATTAGCAAATAATCTACTGTAAAAGCCGTGCACAGCTCCATCTGGACTTTTCCATTTCTGCACTTAAATTTTATTTTTTATTTCATTTGGTGATGTTATCCTAGATTCACCGTCTTTGTCGGTGATCAATCCGAAATAGGTTTGTATTTCTTCCATTTTGATTTTAATGAGTTCGCCGCTCGCTGACGGCTGCAGCGAAATTCATTTTTGGACTTTCTTCTATCAAAGACATTTTAACAAAAATGCTTCCATGTAAACGGTGAAAATATTGTCAATTTCCCCAAACAGGGACACAATTCAATTTTTAAACAATAACCAAAGCTCCTTCTCCCAAAGGGGGAGGGTTATGGTTTACAATTATTTAACAAATGCAATACAACAATGCTTCCCTTACGAGGAACCAACAAACGTGATAACAATAGTTAAACAGTAATAATAATAACAACAAACCTTACGGTGAATCAAAAAGCAGTACTCTGTTGAAGCTATAGGCCTTTATGGATCAGAAATAAACTAACAGCAGTACTCAGTAGAAGCATCTTTTAAGAAAACAGACATTACATACAGCCAAACTTCATATAGATACTTAATGCTAACTAATTAGCAAATAATCTACTGTAAAAGCCGTGCACAGCTCCATCTGGACTTTTCCATTTCTGCACTTAAATTTTATTTTTTATTTATTCCCATTCATGTGAAACCACTTATTCAAGTTCAAGTCATTGATGCAATTTTATACCAATTGCTATTTTTACTATTAATTGTTATGTTACGATTTAATTATTATATCATACTTTAGTTTGATTTTAATTATTACTTACTACATATAATTCAATTGTTATTATTATCTCTTATTTTTATTGTTAATGTGAAAGTATCTGACATAAAATAGAGAGATGTTTTTGTTTCACTTTTAACACGTAATACTGAAATAGTGGAGAAGATATGATATTGCATGGGCTCGCCCTAGGCAAGAAGTTGAAAATTTTTTTGCCCATGAAACTACATGGACCCTAAGTAAGGCATGTGTAAAATTTGAATGAAATTGGTAGTGTAGTTCTCAAGTTTTAGGGAAACACACAGACAGACAGACACACATTCTCAGTTTTATATATATAGAGATATATGTATATATATATATATGGCCCATTTTCATACTGATGTGAGCTACCTGGTATAAACCCATCTCCCTCAATACTACAACCCCTCATTGTCTTGCCAGTTACCTGATAATTTCACAAGTGCTGGTGCCACATAAAGAGCAACCAATACACTAAATTTTTTGATGTTAGGAAGGGCATCTAACCATAGAAACCCTGCCAAAGCAACTTTGGAGCTTGGCACAGTCCTCAGGCTTACCAGCTCCTGACAAACCCTTCAACCTATACCATCATGGAAAACAGATGTTAAATGATGATGATGATATACTGGGCTTTGTACAGTTTCCATTTACTAAATTCACTCTCTAGGTACATTGGTTAACCTGGGACTATAACAGTAGATACTTATCCAAGGTGTTTGCACAGTGGGACTGAATCTTAAACCTCATGATTTCAAAGCGAACTTCTTAACCAACTGTCTATATAGATATAAATTGAACTATTTCTTAAAAACATTTTTTTATATACTAAACACAGAGCAAATGTACAGTAACTCAGAAGTGAGTGGTAGTAATGCCAACAATAGATCAATGACTTAAAGCATTGATTTAGATGTTTTTGTAATATATTTCAGTGTTAAAAAATTAAAAAGAGGAGGAAAAGAAAAAAAGAGTAAGAAAATTTGACAATCAGTGAAATTATTGAAACAAAATCTATAGTACAAACTGGATGCCAAGTCTTTAAATATTAGGTTACTCTTCACTATATTAAGTACTCACATTGAAGTCAGAGGAAATAAAATCAAAATAGCTAACAAGTAATAGCTATTGTAGGAGAATGATGCAACCAATCAATAAAGGTAGAGATTGTAAAAGAATATGGGTGAGTTAACATTGAAAATAGCACCAGATCTCATGAATTAAAAAAAAAACTGCTTCATCGGAACTGACCTGGGGTTAAACAACAACTAAAACAACTCCAATTGTGAGATTGTTTGAATGTTTTTTTAAACTAATTATGTTTCTAAGACTCCAGCATCTCTGTGTGGTTAAGAAGCCTGCATTGTAGCCTCATGGTTTTGGGTTCAGTCCCACTGCACAGTAACTTGGACAAGTGTTTTCTACTATTGCTCCCAGACTAACCAATTCCTTATGAGCGAATTTGGTTGATGGAAATTGTGTGGAAGCCTGTCATATATGTGTGTTTGTATTTGTATTTATTCCTCCGACCAGCAGTTCAGCAAAAGAGACCAATAGAATAAGTATCAGACTTTTAAAATAACATAAGTACTGGGACCAATTTGTTCTACTAAATTATTCAAGGAGATACCCCAAAATGGCTGCAATCCAGTGACTGAAGCAAGCAAGGGATAAAAGAATCTATTCTCATTGGAAATATGGTTGTATTGGTGATGGTGGTGGTGGGGGGGGGGGGTAATCTTCATCAGAAGAGTAAGGGTAGTATCCATGACCTTTTTGCAAGATCTCAGTGACCAAGAGGTGGGGGGAGAAAGGGAGAGAGAAATCACAATTCATGGGTTGTTGCAGTAGGGAACAGCATATTGAGATATGTTGTAAAGGGTGGATCCTACTGAGGGTACCCAGAGCAATTTCCCTGCCTGCATTTCATCACCATTGCCATCATTTTATTTTCAATTTTCATGCTGGCATGGATTGGACAGGTCATTTGTTTTTGGAATTACTGCTCTGCTGGATCGATCGAGGAGTATGCCTTGCTCCTAGGTTCTATTTTGAGCTTGGTTTCTATGACTAGATGCCCTTCCTAATACCAACCACTTTACAGATACAAATCTCAGTGGAGGACTAGGTCTGCAATCCAATAGCATTTGCAGAATCCAAAAAGCTTTGACATAATTTCTATGTCTCCAAATTCACTTATAACGTTTAGGTCAACACCTGAATGAAGCTTCCATGCAATGGAATCAAACATGAAATTATGTGATTGCAAACCAACATTCCTAACCCCACACTCAAGTGGTGTAACCAGCACCTGAGCTTCCTCTTGGCTTTCACTCAAGCACATCAGGTTAGGAAAGACTGCCCTCTCCAAGGTGTTGTAGATTCTTTTGAGTGTTTGAAGTTTCTGAAATCAGGATTTTTTTTCATGATTATGTGGTTAGCCTACTGTCCAACCTCCAGAATCTAAAGTGGGAGAGCTGGTTTTCTGTCAGGGTTCCTTTGTGTTAGACAATGACAGTACTGCTCATGCTCACAAGCTCCATCTACCTGGGAATTGAAACTAGTGTTACCTTCTCCTCAGCAATTTTAAGGCTCCCCAGCCCAACCAATCTAGTCCATGATTATTCTCAAGAGGGGATGCCAAAAATCTAATCTTGGTATTATGCCAGTCATCCATACCCATGCCACATTAGTCATGACCAAGACATATCCACCCTGCCTGGCATGGAGGTTTGACTACAAAGTTTACCCCAGTCATGTTTCTGTTAAATAAGCCTAGAGAGATTTGTCAGGGAAAGCAGAAAGACAGTGAAGGTACTAGACTACTGATAACATGGTAATGAGACCAAGGCAGAGCATTGCAGCTGTAGCATTGTGAGACTAACCAAGGCACATCACTATTCTCTTTTTCAGTTTGACTGATATGAAACAGGTTCCACCCTATTTCATGGTTGAGTAGTTAGCAGTCAGAAGGTCATCCATCTGTAAAAACAGTTGTTCCAACAAAAGTTGTGCCATCCAAACACAGACTTTGAACAATGGCTGCAAAGCAAATTCTCCCCGTCACCATTACCAAATACACATACATATACACAAAATAGTCTGTTGTGTTTTCTCTAGAAACATTAATAAATTTAATCTTTGTTATATTCAAAATAATAAATTAAGCAATTTCTCTCATATCATTTCATCATCATTATCAATTATGTCTGGTTTCTAGTCTGGTATGTGTTGGCTAGGTTATCACAGTAATTTGTAAATGGCTAAGACATTCCATCATGCATTCAACTTATTGTGTATTTGGCATAGTAATTCTGAACAGAATGTCATTTGCATTTGAAGTTACTCCTCTCTTGGCTGAGTTGAAATCTATGACCCTGTTTTGCTTCTATGTTCCACTTTTGGCAGGGGTTTTTTTTATTTGGTTGGTTGTCCTTCCTCATACCAACTACTTTGCAGAGTGTACTGAATGTATGTTATTGTGGCACCGGTACAAGAAGGGTTGTCCTATCACAGAATGAGACAATTAGGAGTGACTGTTTGAATGATCATGATTTCAAACAGCTGACTGGTTATTCAGCCTGTTTTGGCAACAGCACATTTTTGACAATAGAGGCAAACACACAAATGCATGAGGACACAAATATACACATACAGCTGATAAGAGAGAGAGAGAGACATTACAATCTATTAATTGAACACAATTGACTCAAACATTTTTCCTCTTTTCATGTACATAATGGGAAATATGCTCACACACAGGATGAAGGACAGAATAAGAGAAATATCGGTTTCGAATTTTGGCACAAGGCCACCAGTTTTAGGGGAGGGTGTAAGTCGATTACATGAACCCCAGTGCTCTACTAGTACTTATTTTATCGACCCCAAAAGGATGAAACACAAAGTCAACTTTGGTGGAATAAGAACTCAGAACATAAGGATGGATGAAATACCACAAAGCATTTTACTCAGTATGCTAACAATTCTTTCAGTTCACTACCTTTGAGAATTTGAGACATTTTAAAAGAAGTACAAACCTTAAATCATCTGGTATCAAATAAATGGTACCAAAACAGCTTTGCGAAAATATCTATTTCCCATCATAGCATTGGCAAGACTAAAGAATGCTCCCAATCTTATCTTGTCAGCATTTGTTTACCAACCACTTTATACTTAGAATCAGAGTAAGCTATTAATCCTCAAATTTGTTGTTTCATACTTAACTACATATTTTATCTTTTAAGTATTTTAGCCATTGGAATGTGGCCATGCTGGAGCACCACCTTGAAGTATTTTAGTGAAACAAATTAACCCTAGCACTAATTCTTTTTTCTAAACCATGTACTTATTATATCAGTCTCTTTTGGTGAACAGCTAAGTTGCAGGAACTTAAACAAACCAGCAGTTGTTGTCAAGCAGTGCCATGGAAGAAAGCACACACACACACAACACACACACGTGGACGTACATACATAGGTAGACAGTTAAGCAAGTAGCCATAGACAACAGGCTTCCACACAGCTTCTGTGTACCAAATTCACTCACAGGGTAATAGTCAGCCTGGGGCTATAATAGAATACACTAGCCTAAGGTGCCATACAGTGAGACTGAACCTGGAACCATGTGGTTAGAAAATAATCTTCTTAACTACCCAGTTATGCCTACACCTATATTTTTCATTTTCTTTTCTCAAAATTTATTCAGAAGTATATTGTCTGATGTGATTTCATGGAGAAACTGAAGTCTATCATCATCATCATCGTTTAATGTCTGTCTTCCATGCTAGCATGAGTGGAACGGTACCACAAGAGCTAGCCAGGCCAAAGCCTGCACAAGACTTCTGTGACTGTTTTGGCAGGATTTTTACAGCTGGATGCTCTTCCTAACACCAACCACTCAGCAGATTTAATTTTATAACTTAGTCACAGGGGGAAGGACAGTATCTTTGACTTTTTGTAGAGCTTTGTGACTTGCCTATAGAGAAGGGAAGTAAGAGACTACTGCAGTGAGAAACATCTGGTGATCTTACATGGATTTGCTCCAGTCAACCATGTTACCCATCACAATCCTGCATAGCATTCAGAAAAATCAATAACACAATATATGCCATGTCCATACTAAGCAGATCAATAAACTTTCTTAGACTTAATCTTCCATCTGGTTTAACACCACTGCCTGGTGTTTTGGGTGTCTTTAATGAAGGTCCACATTGTTTGCAGGCATGCAAGACAGATTTCCAATTTGACAATACCTTCACCCCTCCCTCTTATCACTCTTGGACATCCTGTAAGGAATCACTGGAATTAAAAGATTAAAAAATAAGTGAGATTTTTGATAAGTTTACCTGAAAAATCTGAAATGAACCCATCACCTCACTTTGCACCACAATCATCAACTATCCTTTAAGTACCTTTGACAAAGGTACTTAAGTGTCTGAAGACAGACCCTCTATTATAATTATTCAGGCCAGAATCTCTTGTTTGCAGATATTTAGGGTCTCAGAGACCCTAAATAAGGTCATGAGGTCTACCCTTCATCTCCTGACTAAAGAATTAAGAGAAAAATGGTATAAAGTTATAAATATGAAGTCATTGAGAAGAGGATCAAGGAAAGAACAGAGCTGATACCAAAAAGCAGAGGTATTAAAAGATCAGACTGGAAGTTGTGCTTAATGGTCAACCAAGAGAAACAAGCTTGAAAACATCTGGAAGACATGGCAGCCTCCAAATCTTATTACAAATAACTTAATAAATGTTTACAAGGTAGGTGCTGAAAGTGCCTGGCTTTGAATAAAAGAAAATACCAGAGGATCAATTAATTATGATTTTATCCAACATATTCCCCTCTCAGACTCACACACTTATTGCAGTGTTCCCTTCAGTTTTTCTAAGCCCTGTAAAAGAATTTGGAAGTCTGGACACCCAAGCAGGCCTTTCATGTTATCCTTAAAGCCAGGAACTTTTCAGCACCTCCTCATATATTTAGAGAGAAATTGTTGGAAAATCCATTTTCTTGCAACTAGATAAATACTTTGTATTAGATAAATATTCTGTTGAAATGGGACCACACCTTTTTTTTTTTTTTTTTTTTTTTTTAACTTGGTAAACTGAGGCAAGCTGAGTACAGTGCTTTAAAATAACTGAAGTGTAAAGAACAAAAATGTTTCTTATCTTGGTTTGGTAAACAACTCTGAAAGGAATTCTTCAACTGTTGATTTGAATTTGCCGTACAGCCCACTGACCAGATGCTAGAATACCAAAGGATCCTGTCCAGACATCCATTCTTGCCAGCTACCTGTCCAAAAACGGCACTTCTCAACTCACCTACTTTGTCGCCTGACATCACTTATCCTTCTCACTTGAGATACATCACCCACTATGTCACAACAACACAATCGCTGTGGCAAGATTTGAATATATGCCCATGTGTCTAAGTGTCTGCTTCCCTTGTCTCACGATAATTGTACTTCTCTTTAATCATTTTAAAACTGACATAAATCTCTCATTCCATGTTACAAATTCAAACAAAACATTACAAATTTAACTTGATTGATGTTTTTTACTTGAATTATAAATCTAGTGCATGTCCTTAATAATTGATTTCGAAACAGGATTTATTTATTCAAAATTAGCTGTATAACAAATTCCACCCAGCTGCTGCAGGTAAGATATATTGATAAGCTTATAGAAAAAAATAATAATAATGATGATGATAATGATAATAAGACTGGAAGTGTTATCATGTGCATTATTTTGTCTTGGTATAAAAGATAGGCTACAGTAAATATTCTGCTCAATACTACAGATTTGCTTGTCAGTTGATTGACCTTAACCAGTTGAGCATGTCCCTTGGTAGCTGATGATATGTGCATCTCTGATTACAAACAGAAGTAGTGGGGGAGCATCATAGCCATGTCTTGAAAGGAATTCTTTGGGATTTGAATAATACATCTCTGGAAACATGGGTGTTTCATTCATCATCCTTAAACAAACATTATTCAAGGACCTTCTGAGCGGCATGGGTTACTCGACCTGAAAAAAATTTTAACTGGGACCTGCCTGCAAGGTCATGCAGTGTTTACCTTGATAAAAGATCACCATGTTGCACACATGTAGTTGTGGTGCATGTGTCTGGTATACCCTTATCAGACGGGTAGTCATGATGGGTATATTGGGCTTCGTATTATTGTACCCCAGTGTCACTTTGATGGCATACACTGCTCTCTCACTCAATAATTATAATAATAATAATCCTTTCTACAATAGGCACAAGGCCTGAAATTTGGGGGTCAATGTAATTGACTCCAGTGTTTCACTGGTACTTAATTTGTCAACCCCAAAAAGATGAAGTTGACCTTGGCAGAATTTGAACTCCAAACATAAAGACGGATGAAGTGCCACTAAGCATTTTGTCTGGCATGCTTACAATTCTGCCAGTTCACAGAATAGTACTGATGATGATGATGATGGATTCCCATCAAAGACAATGTATAAGTGTTCAGTATTTCTTTTTTTATTATTTTTGCCAAACAACTTGCACAATGGTTTGTTTATAATAGTCAAATGTATGTGTTGTATGTTAGCTCACTCTTTCCATCAAGTCAATATTACCTGAACAGGTGCACGGTGTACCATGTGTCAGGTGTTGAAGTGATCACAGAGCAACATGAGATAAAGTGTTTTGTTCATGAACACAATGCACCACCCAGTCTAGGAATTGAAACCACGATCTCATGATCGTGAATGCAAACCCTAACCACTAAGCCATGCATCATCACAATAATAATAATTATTAGAATTATTATAAAAAGCAATGGAATCTCAAGTTCTCATTTAAAAAATGTTTGATTTTCTAGAAAAATGAAATCTTCTAGCTTCTGCTTAAGACTATTTCAACCCTACAATGCAACATTTATCACAGATTCCTTTTCTACTCTGGGCACAAGGCCAGAAATTTTGAGGAAGGGGGCCAGTTGATTAGATCGACCCCAGTACACAACTGGTACTTAATTTATCAACCTAGAAAGGCAAAGTCGACCTTGGTAGAATTTGAACTCAGAATGTAAAGACAGACGAAATACCTATTTCTTTACTACCCACAAGGGGCTAAACACAGAGAGGACAGACAAACAGATTAAGTCGATTATATCAACCCCAGTGCGTAACTGGTACTTATTTAATCGGCCCTGAAAGGATGAAAGGCAAAGTCAACCTCAGCGGAATTTGAACTCAGAACGTAAAGACAGACGAAATACCACTAAACATTTCACCCGGCATGCTAACGTTTCTGCTAGCTTGTCGCCTTCATTTATCACAGATTCCACTATTGGTAAAGATGAGTCAGAAACCATAGATTGTAGAATCCAATAATGCACTGGACAACCAACTGAGAAACTACATATATTAATTTATGCTTCATTTTATGAACAATAGCATTGTTGATTATATGTTTCCAATGTCCTTAACTGGTTCACTGCATTTTATGATCATGAGAGTGACAAGGAAGCATCTGTGCAACTTGGAACAATATAAACACTAACAAGTATTTTTGCTTGAAAATACAGGTTTATTGTTTTTTTGTTATTGAAAATGTTAAAAATATCTTTGCACATGTATATCTTTATACACACTTTATATTTTGTTTGAGAATCAGAGATGTTTGTTATAAAATGTGTAGTGTTACCTTCAATAAATGTAGGAATGTCATCAGGCATTATGAATTTGTGGAAATCAATTGTAAAAAGAATGTAAAAATTAAATACTAAATTGTAGATGAAAAGTTAATTGCATACTTTAAAGCCACTGTTCTGATAAATATAATTTGTAAGATTTGGTAATTGGTTTGTTAATGTTATTATATTGTATATATGTATTCTATTTTTTATATATAATTTGGGCCAGAAGCTTGAAGCCATAGTCTTGCCTGTCAGCAGTCCCTAATGTTTTTGGCACTACAATCCAGTTTTATACAAGGCCATTTTCTTCATGGGTAGGGGGATCACACACGCATAACAAAACACAATAAAGTGCAAATATATATTTTTATTATTACGTATATAATACAAAGTGGCATGCTGGCTGAATCATAAGCACACTAGACAAAATATTTAGTGGCATTTTGCTTGTCTTTACATTCTGAGTTCTAAGAAGAGAGATGATGTGCTTGGGCAGGCTGCAGGAACGCAGTACAGATAGACAGGCAAAGTGCATGAGAAGAGATAATTTGGTAGTCCAGAGAGTGAGGATGGGTTGGTTACTGTAATGTAGGTGTGGAGAAGAACATTACAGGATAAAGAATGGTTAATAAATATTCTTTATCCTTTAACACTGGGTGATATATATATATTATATATATATATATAAATATATATGATATTACTCTTTACTCTTTTACTCTTTTATTTGTTTCAGTCATTTGACTGCGGCCATGCTGGAGCACCGCCTTTAATCGAGCAACTCGACCCCGGGACTTATTCTTTTGTAAGCCCAGTACTTATTCTATCGGTCTCTTTTGCCGAACCGCTAAACACACCAGCATCGGTTGTCAAGCAATGCTAGGGGGACAAACACACACACACGCGTATATATATATATATACATATATACGACAGGCTTCTTTCAGTTTCCATCTACCAAATCCACTCACAAGGCTTTGGTCGGCCCGAGGCTATAGTAGAAGACACTTGCCCAAGATGCCATGCAGTGGGACTGAATCCAGAACCATGTGGTTGGTAAACAAGCTACTTACCACACATATATATGATATATATTCTTCTACTTGTTTCAGTCATTTGACTGCGGCTATGCTGGAGCACTGCCTTTAGAAGAACAAATCAACCCCAGGACTTATTCTTTGCTAGCCTAGTACTTATTCTATCGGTCTCTTTTGCTGAACCGCTAAGTTACGGGGACGTAAGCACACCAGCATCAATTGTCAAGTGATGCTGGGGACACAAGCACACACACACATATATACAACAGGCTTCTTTTCAGTTTCCGTCTACCAAATCCACTCACAAGGCTTTGGGTGGCCCAAGGCTATAGTAGAAGACACTTGCCCAAGGTGCCACACAGTGGGACTGAACCCGGAACCATGTGGTTGGTAAGCAAGCTCCTTACCACACAGCCACTCCTGCGCCTATATATATATATATCACCCAGCACATTCAGTAAAGTTGTTGGCATTAGGAAGAGCATCCAGCCATAGAAACTGGAGTGTGGTTCAGCTTGCCATTTCTCATCAAACCGTTCAACCCATGCCAGCATGAACAACGGACATTAAATGATGATGATATATATATATGATCATGAGAGTGATCATGATGGTTGTAAATAAGCATCATCATCATCATACAAGCATGGTTGTTCATTTCCAGTCTTCTGTGAAAAGCATGTCTAGCTATGGGAAAATATTACCTTGCTTGAAAACAGATGAAGGCTGACAACAGGAAGGGCATTTGACTGTAAAAAACTTTGCCTCAACAAATTCCATTTGACCCATGCAAGTGTGGAAAAGTGGATGTTAAATGAAGAGATGATGACAATGGTTAAACAATACTTATTAAAAACTATAAAACAGTCATCTCTTGTTCCTTTCAAAGTAAAAGCAACATTTAAAAAAATGAGGAAATGATATATACTAAAAAAAAAGAAATTTTATGAAAGCTATACCTTCCTGATAATTTTAAATAGGATATCCTTAATGTGCCCTACTCACTTGAATCATATAATTTTGGTCAAATGTCCTGGCACCTGTTTTTGCCTTTCCCATAATGGTTCTGCATTTTCATCTTTGTTTCCTGGTACATACTCTCTATGTGCTTTATAGTGACTCCATTCTTTGGGTCATAGTCAGACCATATAGTATAGCCAGATAGTTTGAAAGTTCACATCAGTCACAAAGCTCCAGGTTTAATCCCACTGTGTAGTATCTTGAACATGGATCTTTTACCATAGTCTACAGTCAATCCAATCTTGTGAGATTCATCACCATTTTAAATATAGAATTTTTTTTTAATAAATGATATTGTTGTTTTTAAAATATATTATTTTCATTAATTTTGAAATGTAGTTGGAAAATAATTGTTCCATTTTTAATATAATTTTCATAGTAGATAGAAAATTATATTAATATAATTTTCAGAGTAGATAAATATCTTATCATTTTTAAAATATATTGTTTTAAATCATCATCATTTTAATGTCTACTTTTCCATGCATGAATGAGTCAGATATAATTTTATTCAGGCAGATTTTCTATGGCCAGCTACTCTTGTTGTCACCAACACTCCTCTCTTTCCAAATTAGGTAATAATTCCCCTTGATTTGGCATGTTTTCACAGAAGACTGGAAATAAACATCATCACTTTTCCTTTTATACAAACTGTCGAATTTAGCCCAAACATCCCGTGTGTGTGAATGTATATAATGAAACTGCAACTAACATCCAACATATATTTTTATTTTTATTGTCTTAGTTTCCTTTATACTTCCTATATCTCTCCCTTTCCAAAATAACTTCTTATATTGAACTCTACTATTTCCCCTCTATTTAACTCTTTCATATTGTCTCTGATGAAGAGATATCCCTCATATCCCTGAAACAGCTGTAAGACTACCCTTCTTTTTATAAATGTCCTTGAAATTTCACACTGCCTTGGCTTTGTTGTCTCATTTTAATTAATGCACACACACACACACACACACAGATATAGTTCCCAGATGAAATCCAGAGATTTTTCATACAGAACAAGACACTTAGTAGTGCTCAAATGATTCAAACTTAGACTCTGATGTTTTTACAGGGGATCATTCCACAAGGTAAAGAAAGGCTATAAGAGGGATCAAGTTGAGCAGGTATAGAGGCAATTATGCAAATAAACAAATTAGATACATCAAATATATTAAATATATATATTTAATATATCTAATTTGTTTATCCACATAATTATCTATGTATGTCAGGCCTCTTTCAGTTTTTGTCTACTAAATTCACTCACAAGGCAGCCCTGGGTTATAGTAGAAGATGCTTGCAAATGATGCCATACAGTGGGACTGAACCCAAAACCACATGACTGAGATGCAAACTTCTTACCACACAGCCAACACCTATATTTTTTTTACAAAAAATGTAAGGCTTCCAGTTTTCTAAGTTTCACTTGTTGGGATGAATAAATGTATCATTTATTTTTTAATAGAGAAAATATGTTTTATCATTTTCAGAATAGATTATTTTATATCAGTGGTTCTCAACTATTTTTTTATCTATGGACCTTTAATTCTTGTTTAACTCTGATGGACCCTCTGAGTCATTCAATGTTTTAAAAAATCCTATTATACTTTTATAATTAAATATTATTAAGAATTGTATAAAAAATTATTAAAATATTTTGTGTACTGTAGAAGTGTAACCAATTTATTGCACATAGATTTTAACAACAAAATTTCATGGAACCCAGCTGAGAATCACTGTTTTAAATATATTTTTCCAAAAACTTACACAAAACAAAGAATGCAAATCTTTCAGTTTTGTAAGTTTCACTTTAGCTTTTTCTACGAATCATCGTATCTTCTAGTACTGTAAACAGGAAATTGGTTTGGTTTTACTTTGTGTTGAGGAAACAGTTGTTTAATAGGTACAGCTTTACTTTTAATCTTTTAAACTACAGACTTTTGTAAACCCCCACCACCACCACCACCACCACCACCACCAAATACAAAGACACACCATAGTGATTTCAAATTTTAAAAACTCCACTGTGCTTACTATGGAGTTCAGTAGTTCTTAATCACTTTTAATCAATAGACCCCTTTGTTTATTATTTTACTCTGTTGGACCCTCATAGTCATTTGATGTTTAAAAAAGACTATTATATTTTCATAATTAAATATTATTAGGAATTGTATTTAAAAACATTGTTGAAATATTTGGTGTATTGTAAGAGTATAAGCAATTTATTGCTTGTAAATTTTAACAAAAAAATCTTGTATGGACTCCCTAAAGGGCCATAAGGAACCTGATCGAGAACCACTGATGTAGATGAATGAGTTCTCACTAACAATAGACACATATTGTACTATAAATCCTTCAAAACATATATTATATTATATATTAATTGTTAATATAATGCTAAAATAATATTATAGATACTAAATTATAAAATTGATATTAATATTTGATTTGACAATATATTTTTTACTAGTCTGTTTCCCTACAAATTTGCTAATTCTCTATTATTTTATTTTCAGGTCATGTCACCTGTGGCCAAAGTGCTTGACAAGATCCTACTGCAGCCTTGGTTGATGCACTTTTAGCAGGCATCAACAAAAGATTTACGACCCTCCTGGAGGATGAGGAATGCCAGCTGGCTGCTGCCTTCCACCTCAGGTTTCACATTATCTGGTTGGATAAGTATAACAACACCAAGGTTGCCAAAGGGAGAAAAAGCATGGAGGGTAAGGTCGAGGAGGCCATGAGGCAGCAGTCTGATGAAGTGAGCAACAACAGTGGAGGCAGTAACAATGAAGAGGAGGCGGATGACTTCTTCAGTGGTGTCACCCAGCCAAAAGAGAGTAGCAGGAGATGGTGGACTTGTTCATCAAGTTCAACACAGCCATCGCCTTCAGTGCTGCAGTGGAGCATTTGTTTTCTATGGGCAAGGACATCTTGAGGGTCAAGAGATCATTCCTGTCTGATGAAAACTTTGGCATGCTAATGTTCATGGAGGGCAACATGCATCTCATGAACAAAATGGGGAACAAGAAGAAGAGAAAAAATTAAATTATGTATATATCATGTTTTTAATTTTTAAAAAATATTTTTTACAGTCACTTTATCAATAAACCTTTTTAGTTTACTACTAATATTGTGTTACATTTGAGTTTTTCTTTTTACCTTTTTCTGGCTCTAAAAGCCTTTAAAACCCTAAAACAAAAAAGGGCTAAAACTATGAAATCACCCTTTTTTAGGCCTTTTTAAAAGTTAGAACTATAAAATCAGTATTTCTTAACTCTAAAGCAAAAAAAAAATAGTCTTGGGGTTTTAAAGCCCTTAAAAAGGCTAAAAAAGGTTGATTTTATAGTTTTGGCACTTTTTAAAGGTGTTTTTAGAGCAAAAACTGTTTTTTGTATTTTTCTATAATAAAAATTAATATTAACAGTTTATCAGTAATTTCTGTTACATTTTTAAAGAATTAACTGATTAGCAGTTATCGAAGTTAACTTTTTGCTTAATGGTTAATGAAGTAAATGACACATATTAGTCATGTCCTTACATATCTTGCTCTAGTGGAAATACATAACTCTGATGCTGATGGGATGGTGAAATCTTTAAAATTTGATATCATCATCATTTTACATCTGTTTTCCTTCACTTATTTTAATTAGATGTGCATGTTACTTCAGTTAAATGTGTCTCAGGCTTCTGCAGAATATCCTCTACTCAGTTTAAAATTTCTTATATCAGTGTCCAATGAAGGAAAGGTATGCATAAGTGGACTGGTTACACCCCTGGCACAGGCCACAAGGTTATGGTCTCACTTACGCTTGCCGAGTCTTCTCAAGCACAGCATATTTCCAAAGGTCCTGGTCACTAGTCAATATATGAAGAAATGTAACGTGAATCCAGGATAACATCCATCATCAAGTCTAAAAGGAAAAGGAATCCAAAATAATGTAAGAATAAATCCACATCAGGACAAAAAATATATCTTCATCAGAGAGGTTTCCCGTTTTGGTAATCCATCATTATATATATATGAACCTTCATTTGTTGAACAAGGTCAATAAAACTATTACTAACTTTTGGGTGAGTAGAAATTCTCAATATAAAGATGTTTCTGGGTATAATTCCTTTAAATTCTTTACAGACTATACTATTTCAACATTGGTAGTTCCTTGTTACTGTACCAAAGAATCTTTAGTAGCAGAAATAATGTTAATCAAAGTTCAAAAATAAAATGGAGCTGAAATTTGTGTTTTTTTAATTTATAAGGCTTGGTTTAATAAAATAATAAATATTGTTCATTAAGAACACCCTGACAAAACTTCACTAATTAAAGGAACAATGTCAACATTTATTAATAAAAAACTGGTGCTCCATCAGTTACTATGATGAGGATTCCAATTGATCTGAACAACAGAACAGTCTGCTCGTGAAATTAATGTGCAAGTGGCTGAGTATTCCACAAGCACATATTCCCTTAACATAGTTCATGGGGAGATTCAGCATGTCACAGAATGTGACATGGCTGGTCCTTTAAAATACAGGTACAACTCATTTTTGCTAGTTGAGTTGACTAGAATAATGTAAAATAAAGCACCTTGCTCAGGCACACAATACACTTCTGGGTATTGAAATCACAACCTTATGATCATGAGTCGAATACCTTTATCATTTGGTCACAAACCTTTGCTGGTTTATATCAATACAAATACAGAAATAGGTCTAGAAATGCCAAAATATTTGTTAGTTCAATCTACTCTAGTCATTAAAATAAAATAGCATTATCAAAAAAGTCATAAAATAAACAATCTGAACAAGTTTTGACAGCCCTTTTCATGAAAACATTATTATTTTCTTTTAAAAAGTATCTTATATTTTAATCTATTTTTATATTATCATATAGCTATATTTTTAGCTAATTGGGTGATTCTTTTGACTAACTCTAGCTATAAAACTTGGATTTTAATTTTACAACTCTGTGTGTTAGCAGTAAAATAAGCCAAATAAAAATTTTGATCTTTACATTAGTAGAATCTTTATCAATATGACCTTTGCTCTCTACTCCATCCCAGCAGTTGTTCTCCCCTACCATGCTAGAATTATGCTAGTTATTCTTCATAAGGAATTCTAGCCATTACTATGCAGGATTTTTTAATGTTTATCTAATTACATTTTTAGTGTTCTGTTGTTTATATATATATATATATATATATATATATATATATATATATAAAACAATAATAAATCTCTGAACGAGATATAAACAGTAACCGCTCGACAACATAAGGGGTATCAGCCATCTGAATGTGGCTAGCCACTGGGGGGGGGGGGTTACTGATGCTTTTAGCCCCAGGCGATCAACGTCACCAGAAGGACTTTAGACACTATCTCAGTGTCCTTGTGTTACTTGCAAAGGGAGGTCATCCTCCTTCGAAGACCCGAGTACTACATACGGACTATAGTTTCAAGGTAATTGCCTCTCGTCAACGCATGGTAAGCACTGGTCTTTGATGAAGGAGTCCCCTCGCAAGTAATATATAATGTTTTTCACAGTAACCACTGTCACTGATGTAGAAAAACTGTCTGAAAACAATAATAAATCTCTGAACGAGATATAAACAGTAACCGCTCGACAACGTAAGGGGTATCAGCCATCTGAATGTGACTAGCCACTGGGGGGGGGGGGTTACTGATGCTTTTAGCCCAGGCGAGACAGTTTTTCTACATCAGTGACAGTGGTTACTGTGAAAAACATTATATATTACTTGCGAGGGGACTCCTTCATCGAAGACCAGTGCTTACCATGCGTTGACGAGAGGCAATTACCTTGAAACTATAGTCCGTATGTAGTACTCGAGTCTTCGAGGGAGGATGACCTCCCTTTGCAAGTAACACAAGGACACTGAGATAGTGTCTAAAGTCCTTCTGGTGACGTTGATCGCCTGGGGCTAAAAGCATCAGTAACACCCCCCACCCCACCCCCAGTGGCTAGCCACATTCAGATGGCTGATACCCCTTACGTTATATATATATATATATATATATTCATCATCATAATGTAGATGTAAATATTAATTTCATATTTTGGCACAAGGCCAGCAATTTTGGGGCAGGATAAGTCAATTACTTCGACCCTAGGACACAACTGGTACTTATCAACCTCAGAAGGATGAAAGGCAATGTCAACCATAGTGGAAAGTAGATGTAAATATTGATTAGTCACACAGGTACATGGCTGAAATTTAGGAAAGGAATATTATCAATTTTAGCGACCCTTGGACATTACTAGTACTTTATTTTATTTCACCCCAACTTCTCAGAAGAGTGAAAGGCAAATGTGAATTTGGCACTGTTTGAACTCAGAATGTAAAGTACCATTACTAAATGCCAAAAAGCATTTTATTTGACACTCTAGCAATTCTGCTAATCCAACACCCTTGTGGATGTAAATATTAAAAACAATATTTCATCTCTGAAGATGAGGTTAATCATTATAATCGTATTGAGCTTGCTTGAATTTGTATGAGACCCTGATCCTCCACCCATCTCTATCGTCCATGATGTGTGATGTAATAGTTCCAATCACATTAGATATGTTCGCTCATGAAAATGGTTGAGTGCAAATAATTGTAAAAGTGACTTGGTATCTAAGGCTTTAGTAGATTACAAGCGAAATGATTTCATTAGGTTCAGACATGTTATGAGAATGTATGATTCATGCTGGAGTGGGGTGGAATGGAGGAGATCCTTCCATAAATCAATAAAAGAAGGGATATGAAGAAGTAGACAGAATAGAAATGAGAATGTTGGGTTTAATGGGAGAAATGCTAAATGGTTGTTGTTGCTGCTTAGAAACTAATTATGCACAACTATAACCAAAAGTATTCCAGATATGACCATCCCAATTCGTATATGGTGGACTACATTGCCTAATGTGCCCTTTATTGTTGAGATTTGAGGAAGATTTGCCAAATGTGATGGTCATGCTTCCAGCCATGACCGTCTTGTTTTGTAAATGATGAACTACATTGCAGGCTTTTTTTTAGGGTGACAGGATGTGATTTGGCTGCTATTTCTAGATGGTTTACTGGCCATATAACGTGGTAATTCCCAACCTTTCCTATGCCCTGCCTCCAAGGAAATATTTGATTAATTTTTGCATCCCCTTCAAAAATAATATCACATTTGAAGAAGTCAATTTTTAATAACTATTATATCTGTAATATTGGTTTCAAGTTTCAATACAAGGCCAGCAACTTCAGGGAAGGTGTTAAGTCGATTATATTGACCCCAGTGCTCAAGTGGTACTTATTTTATTGACCCTGAAAGGATGAAATGTAAAGTCAAAAATGGCAGAATTTGAACTCAGAACATAAAGATGGATGAAATGCTGCTAAGCATTTTGCCAGGCATGCTAACGATTCTGCCACCTTGCCACCTTACCTATATCTGTAATATTAAACCACAAAAAGTTCTCGCTGTTTTAAATTGAGGAAAAATATTTTAAAGAATAAGTTAATAATTTTATTCCAGAAAGTTATTTTAATAAAGTATATACTTTCCCTCTTTGATGCACCCCCTGAAATGTCATCTCATATCCCAGGTTGTTAACCCCTGTTGTAGAGGCTTCCTCATTGGTTCAGATACAGGACTGATATTCAAGGAGAGCTATTGTAGGGGTGTCCAAGCTATACCAGCATAGAAATACACATCATAAGCCAATGATCAAGAATTAGATTTAAAAACAATCTTTCATTTCCATGATCAGTGTCTGTTGCTTAACCAGTAGAATAAAGATGAGTTGAGTGGTTTGTATGAGACAACAGAATGGTGAACCCACAATCTTTTAGCCAAACATTTTGGTATATGGATTCAGAAAATAGATATACTCCATATGGGAAACATAATATTGAGTACATGATCTAAAGCTTCATGTTTATGCAAATTAATTAGTGTCCTGAGGTATGACTTTAAACTGCATCCATCACCAGTATCTAAGGTTCAGAAACCTAAGATATTGAGAAGAATGGAATTACAGCTTAACTGACACAACTCCCAGGTTTCTTCTGATCAAGAACACCAGCGAGGATTGTAGAATAAACTGCACTGTTAATTCACTTGGACTTAATACAGGGACCTGACTTTGGCAGTAGCCTACTGGTGAACCGGTTTTGTTCTTTAGTTTTCTTTCCCAATTAAAATAGTTTTATCTCTTTCACATTGCTAATACCATCAGGAAAATAAAACACTGAAGAACAGAGGTGGAGAACCTTTTTAGTATCAGGGGAGAATGCCAATTGTATAAGAATTTTGTTAGATGTCATCTGAATTGCTAATTTTACAAATTTACTGGTATGTAACTTAAATTGCCCAAGGAAAACTTCCCCCATTGTTTTGCCTTCACTACCACAAGCCATGTTACTGTAACATCTTTAACCCTTTTGATACCAACCTGCCTGAGACTGCCCCATATTCTACGACAAACTTACTATTATTTTAAAGCTGTCTAAATTATAATCTTCCATCAAAATTTTATGTTAAATCATTCCAGTATTTTACTAAATACTTCATTATTTTAGAAATTAATTGGGACAAAGGCAGTATATGTTAAGAGAAATATGGTAACAAAAGGGTTAAATTAACAGCGAAAGGATCTTTTCTGTTTGGCTGTCACTTTTCAATTTCTTCAATTTTTATTCTAATTGATTTCATGCTTCGTATATTGGTGTAGTTTTGTAAAGTAATCATTGACATGAAATTCATTTTTGCCATAAATCAATAAATAAAGATTTAATAGCTTTGGAAGTTTTCAAATTTTAGGTAATTTTACCCAATTGAAAGCCACAGACATATATAGGTGCTTGTTTCCATAGTAACAAACCAAGCTTTCCACATGATCTTTTTGTTGCTTATTAAATGCTTAAAGCACATGCAGTATGAGATGTGATAAAAATAACAGCTAAATAGACCTTAAGTCAATCAAATATTTTTCAACTTTTTGTTTTGGTTTTTGCACAATTGTATGAATTCCCATGTGTAAAATACAAATTCACAAAACTTTTCTGAAAATTCCAAAAAATAAATAAGTTATGAGGGGTTATGTGATGTGTGTAAAGCAGAATTTTGCCAATATTTCATTTGGTTACAGTTGACAAAGTGCTGTCATGCACAAAATAACAGCTTCCAAATCCTGTTTTCTTACTGGGTAAAAATAATCAAACTTTAAACCTCTGTAACTTTTTTTTTAATATTCTGGAAAAATTGAATTATCTCTTGAAATTCAGCATAGAAA
This sequence comes from Octopus sinensis, assembly GCF_006345805.1. Taxonomy (NCBI): domain Eukaryota; kingdom Metazoa; phylum Mollusca; class Cephalopoda; order Octopoda; family Octopodidae; genus Octopus; species Octopus sinensis. The sequence goes on along the minus strand of NC_042997.1, from coordinate 143,259,965 downwards.
ATTACATCAATACACCAAATTTTAAAATTTTTTACTAAACTTTGAAAATTCCACAGATGCAGCCAAAAGATCCCAGATATAAAATAATCCCCATTGTTATCTTTGTACCTATTTAACATTAACTCTACTACAACTTGCTTCAGTCTCTTCTGTTTTCAGTATATTAGCTTTTATCTTTTATTAATTTTCTTTCTCTTAACTTGCATTGCTCACACTTTTGAACTAGTTGACACGTAAACTGCCACTTAAAAATAAATTAGCAATTTATGTTATTGTTAACAAATGTACTTCCCCCACTTTTTTTTGTCTGTAGCTATACATATATATATATATATATATATAGGAGACCCCCTTCGGTCATGAATGATCATGGGATTGCACCTAGAAAGTTACCCTCTGAGGCACAAGTCCGGGCAAGGGTGTTTGTGGAAGGCCAGCAGTCACCTGACCTCCACTCGCCATGCCACTGATGTTATCCATGGTAAAGGCAAAGGCCGATACAGCTTGGCACCAGTGATGTTGCAACTCATTTCTACAGCTGAGTGAACTGGAGCAACATGAAATAAAGTGTCTTGCTTAAGAACACAACACGCAGCCAGGTACGGAAATCAAACTCACAACCTCACAATCATTAAGCTCAATGCTCTAATGTCTGTGTGTGTGTGTGTTTATATATATGTATATATATTGAGGTTTCATTTAGGCATAGTGATATTAATAACCTGCTATTAGAACTCAATGAGCATATACTCCAGAATAAAGTGTTTGGTGAGTACAGAGTGTAATACAAAATTCAATATATGATAAGGGAACTGAAAGTACACAGTTGACTTCATTAGTTTATGGCTGTTTCTGCTATGAGATGCAGTGCATTCAGAGCTGAGTGCTTGTGCATCACCTTATGACTTCCTTGGAGCTTCTAAAGTTGATTTCATGTGTGTGTGTGTGTTTATATATATATAGAGAGAGAGACAGAGATAGAGAGAGGGTGTGGGGGTGAGAGAGAGAGAGAGAGAAAAGTGAAAGTGAACTTGCCATGAGGAGTGGAATATCTGTTTTGGATTCAATCCCTTGTCAGGGGGCAGAGAAGGAGAAAAAAGTTTGAGTTTACATCCTCTCAGCTTGTATGTATGTATGTATGTATGTATGTACGTATGTATGCCCTTTTTGCATTTAATAATTTTTTTAGTATATAAATGCTTATTAAGTAATTTTTAATTGAGTACAAATTTATTGCATTACTTAAAGAAACGAATAATAAACTAATAAAAAAAATCACAGAAGTTTTAGGAAATAAAAAAGAAACTCAATTAGAAATTAGAAAACTCAAATACAAAAAGGCATTACTTCTGCCGCACCCTGTATATGTATATCATTATCATCATCATCAACTTCGTTCAACATCCACTTTCCATGCTGGCATGGGTTGGATGGTTTGACTGAGGGCTGGCAAGCCAGAATGCTGCACCAGGCTCCAATCTGATCTGGCAAAGTTTCTACAGCTGGATGCCCTTTCTAACACCAACCACTCTGAGAGTGTGGTGGGTGCTCTTTATGTGCCACTGGCATGAGGGCCAATCAGACAGTACTGGCATTGACCATGCTTGAATAGTTGCTTTTTACATGCCACTGGCATGGGAGCCAGTCAGCTGGCAGTGGCAACGACCACACTCAAATTGTGCTTTTTATGTGCCACCAGCATGGAACTAGTCAGGCAGCACTGGCATCGACTACGCCCGAATGGTGCTTTTTACATGCCACTGACACAGGTGCCAATCAGGCAGTATTGTCATCGGCCACAACAATGACTTCACCTGACTCAACAGGTTTTCACAAGTGCAATTTATTGCCCAATGATTGAAGGGTACTCTTAAATAGACCAGTTATACTGCACTGGCATAGATTACGGTTATGGTCTTGCCAGGTCTTCTCAAGCACAGCATATCTCTAAAGGTTTCAGTCACTTGTCATCACCTCCATGAGGCCCAACTTTCAAAGGTCATACTTCACCACCTCATCCCAGGTCTTCATGGGTTACCTCTTCCACAGGTTCCCTCTACTGCTACTTTTTCCCACAGCTGTCCTCATCCATTCACAACACATGACCATACTAGCACAGTTGTCTCTCTTACACACCACACCTGATGCACACTGACATTACACATCTGGTGGAGCATACTAGCTTCATTTCTTGCATACTTACTCATGTCCTCAGCAGTCACGGCCCTTGTTTCACTGCCATGTAGCATGGCTGTTCACACACATACATCATACAGTTTACCGTTTACTCTGAGTGAGAGGTCCTTTGTCACCAGCAGAGGTATGAGCTCTCTGAATTTTACCCACACACACATAGGAGCGTGCATTTAGGGGTTGAAAATGCACCAGAACCTTAAAATGAACTGCAATTTTTAATTTCTTTGAAAAATATATTTAAATACCACACACTGAATGTATCTATTAACAGTGTAAATTTCGAGATGATTTCATTATGTTCACACAAGGAAATCAATTCCCATTTTCTCCTGTCAGTTATGTTTGAGGAATTTTTGTTCCTTTCATGGTAGATATATTTAGAGAGAGAAGGAGGTTATATATAGCTTCTGCAGTGCATCTTCTGAAATTGGAACAATACAGAAAAGATTAGCATGGTGCTTGCGCAAAGATGACATACAAATACTTTTAGATGCAGGCATGACTGCATTGTAAGAAGTTTGCTTCCCAACCACATGGTTCCAGGTTCCGTCCCACTCCATAGCACCTAAATATGCATATACATATACGGGCATGGCTGTGTGGTTAGGGAGCTTGCTTCCTAGCTACATGGTTTCGGGTTCAGTCCCACTGCGTGGCACTTTGGGTAGGTGTCTTCCGCTATAGCCCCGAGCCGACCGAAGCTTTGTGATTGAATTTGGCAGGCGCAAGTTACTGCCGTGTGTGTATATGTGTGTGTAGGTGCTTGTGCCTCTCCGAAAGAGAGAGAGGGATATATATATATATGTATATATATATATATAAATTTTTATATGTATAATTTGTGTGTGTTTGTCCCCCACCACTGTTTAGTAACCAGCATTGGTTTGCTTATGTCCTCATAACTTAGCAGTAGGTTCAGTAAAACAGACACAATAAGTACCAGACTTTAAAAAAAAATGGTAATGATTTGTTCAGCTAAACCCTTTGAGGAGTACCCCAGTATTGTTTCAATTATTGAAACAAGTAAAAGGGTAAAAACCCTCTTCAGTCATGAATGACCATGGGATTGTACCCAGAAAGTCCCTCTCCAAAGTAAATGTCTGGAGCAAATTTGTTTATGGAAGACCAGCAGTCGACCATGCATACCCCTCTCCATGCCACCAATGTTAACCAAGAGAAAGGTAAAGGTCGATACAGCTAGGTACCAGTGATGTCACAACTCATTTCTACAGCTGAGTGAACTGGAGCAACATGAAATAAAGTGTTTTGCTCAAAACAGAGCATAACACACAGTCCAGTCAAGGAATTGAACTCACTACCGCATGACTGTGAGCCCAATGCTATAACCACTGAGCCATGCACCTTCACAAGTAAAAGATAAAGGATATATTGGTAGATTACGCAGTTGTCAATTTTTGCTATTTTACAACATAAAAATGAATATATCTGAATATGATTTAGAAGATTTATACTGTAATAACTTATTCCATAGGAGTAGAATGAAAGTAAAATGTAAGATGGTAAAGAAGTTAATTTTGTATGTATTAGGAAACAAGAGAATAAACAAATGTATAAATAAATAGACATGAAGTGTTCAGCTGAATACTTCCAGAAATACCAGGAAGCTATTAGTATTCAACTTCATAAGTAGCAGCTGGCAGAAACTAAGACAAATAAATAAATAAATGCTAGCACTTGTAATTATTTTGTCCACAGTTGACATAAATAAGTAGAGAATGTTACTATTTGCATAGTATGTCTTAGTAGTTTTTCTGAGAATAATTGAAAATTATTCAAGGCAAAATACCACTATCTAAAGGGAAATCATGGCTGTGTGTTTAACAAGTTCACTTTGCTACCACATGGTTTCATTTTGGGTTCTGCCTCATTGTGTGGCACCTTGCGCAAGTGTTTTTTACTTTAGCCCCAGGCCAAGCAATGCCTTGTGAGTGGATTTGGTAGATGGAAGTTGTGTAGAAGCCAATCATGTATGTTTCTTTACTACCCACAAGGGGCTAAACATAGAGGGAACAAACAAGGACAGACAAACGGATTAAGTCGATTACATCGACCCAGTGCATAACTGGTACTTAATTTATCGACCCCCCAAAGGATGAAAGGCAAAGTCGACCTCGGTGGAATTTGAACTCAGAATGTAACGGCAGACGAAATACAGCTACACATTTCGCCCAGCGTGCTAACGTTTCTGCCAGCTTGCCGCCCTGAAGCCCATCATATATGATGATGATGCCAATGGATGTTAACTCATAGACAAATATGACCAACACTGACAAGCGATGCCTGTGCAAAATTTTAGGTCCAATAAGGTTTACACACATGGTGCTTTATAGATCCTCTCTACCCTATTAACACGATCTAGAGGCAAGTTGAGGCAAGATATCTAGTGCCAATATGGGCTGCAGACCTGGGAATGTGGAAGTGCCATGGTCTCAAGCAAAAGATCCACAACATTTCTGGAGCTATTCTCTGCATACTCTTTTGCATGTTTCAATCATTTGACTGCAGCCATGCTGGAGCACTGCCTTTAGTTGAACAAATCAACCTCAGGACTTATTCTTTGTAAACTTAGTATTTATTCTATAGGTCTCTTTTGCTGAACCGCTAAGTTTGGGGACCTAAACTCACCAACATCGGTTGTCAAGTGACAGTAGGAAGGACAAACACAGACTCAAAGACACACACACACACATAAATATATATACATATATATTTTTTTTTATTTGTATATATTTATATATATCTTTGCCTACTTTGTTGTTGTTGTTTATGTTATCGGTTATCCATTAACCAACCATAACAAAGTCATGACCAATTAGATTACGGGACTGACCATAACCCCTTCCCTACTTCCTGTAGTGTTGACTGAGTTGACGGTGGTTCTGTCTCTAAAATTACTTTTATATATACGAATTAAACATTGAGAGATGTTCACTTTAGTACATCTAATTTGAATGTCTTTTCCCTGTGTACTCGGAAGTAATATTCCCAAATAATTATAATAATAATATATATATACATACATATATAAATATGTGTGTGTGTGTGTGTGCGCGCATGTATATATATACACATATGGGCTTCTTTCAGTTCCCATCTTCCAGATTCACTCACAAGGCTTTGGTCAGCCCGAGGCTATAGTAGAAGACACTTGCCCCAAGGTGCCATGCAGTGAGACTGAACTTGGAAACTTTTTTTTTCTTAGAAGGACCATCTCCTAGAGACATGCTTTAACAAAAGCTGAGAAGTGTCTCACTCCCAGTATGTGCCTTTGTACGTGTATTTATCACCCCTCCCACTGCTTGACAACTGTATTGGATTCTTTATGTTCCATAACTGAGTAGTTCAGCAAAAGGAAGCAGATAGAATAAGTACCAAATTTTAAAATAGATATATAAGTACAGGGGTCAATTTATTTGACAAAAACCCTTCAAGACACTGTTCAATGACTGAAACAAATAAAAGTCAAAAGATGAAAAAGACAAATACATACAGAAATACATGTTTGTTAACATGTATTACAGAATACTAGCTGATTTTCTTCAGAGTGTCTTAATTTGTTAAGTTGAACATCACTCTTGGTTGATAGACGCCAGATGTTGTTCAAATGCTGGATTAAATGATGTATAACAGAAGCTTAGTGATAAGAAAGTACTTTGGCTGAAAACATATATTCAGTATAATCCATGGCAGAAAATATATTTTGAGTATGGTCCCACCCATGGAAGGCGGATATTAGATGATGATGATGATGAATCCAAGGTAATTGATCAAATTGAATCCACCATATGAGTGTGTATACATATTTGTATCAATATATATCTATTTATATATATAGATATATTATTTTAAAAAAAACATAAATCCAGAGAAGAAGCACGCTCTAAGAAGTAGAGTACAGCCATCTATATTTGTTCCTGGTGAAGGCTAGTTTATGGCGTTACCCTGGATTTCCTGCCCATAAAGGTTTCCTGTCCATGGATGGGAAACTCAGGGTAACCCCATAAACCGACCTTCACCGGAAAAAAATATATATATATATTACCTCTTACCCCTGCTGGTGACAAAAGGCCTCTCGCTCAAAGTAAAAGGTAGACTGTATGACGCATGCATACAAACAGCCATGCTACATGGCAGTGAAACATGGGCTATGACTGCTAAAGATATGCGTAAGCTCGCATGGAATGAAGCTAGTATGATCCGATGCATGTGTAATGTGATTGTGCATACTCGACAGAGTGTAAGTACCTTGAGAGAAAAGTTGGACCTAAGAAGCATCAGATGTGGTGTGCAAGAGAGACAACTGTGCTGGTATTGTCATGTGGTGAGAATGGATGAGGACAGCTGTGTGAAAAAGTGCCACACCCAAGCAGTTGAGGGAACCTGAGGAAGAGGTAGACCCAGGAAGACCTGGGATGAAGTGGTGAAGCACGACCTTCGAACTTTAGGCCTCACCAAGGAAATGACTAGTGACCGAGACTTTTGGAAATATGCTGTGCTTGAGAAGACCCGGCAAGCCAAAGGAGACCATAATCTCGTGGCCTATGCCAGGAGCGTAACCAGCCAACTTATGCATACCTTTTCCTTCTTTGGACACTAAACTCTGCTTGCAAAGACCTGTTGAGGCAAGTGAAATCAAAATCAAATTCAATGACTGGCATTCGTGCTAGCAGGGTACAAAGAGCACCATACAAGTGTGATCGTTGACAGAGCAGCTAACCAGCTTCTATGTCAGTGGCACATAAAAGGCACCATTCGAGTTTGATTATTACCAGCATTGCCTTACTGGCACTTGTTCCCCGTGCTAGTAGGGTGCAAAGAGCACTATCTGACCATGATCATTGCCAGAGCGGCTAACTGGCTTCTGTGCTGTTGGCACGTAAAAGCACCCAGTACACTCTCGGAGTGGTTGGCATTAGGAAGGGCATCCAGCTGTAGAAACTCTGCCAGATCAAAATTGGAGCCTGGTGCAGCCATCTGGTTCTCCAGCCCTCAGTCAAATCATCCAATCCATGCTTGCATGGAAAGCAGACGTTAAACAATGATGATGATGATGATGATATATATATATATATATATATATATATATATATATAAGAAAAAGTTCAAATCGGACCATGTTAACACCAAAAATTATTTACATCAAAAAGGTGCTTTTTTTCTGTGAAAATCCCTATTTTTTACAATTTTTTTACTGCTATGTCACCATTTTTCGGTGTATTTCAACCAGAAAAATGTTCACTTAAAGAGAATAACAAGCTACATAATGCAAGTTTTTTGCTTTTCAAAAATTCCAATTCTAAAGGGTCAAAACAAACCCAAGAAACACCGGATGATACTGCTAGTATAATGATAAAACTGATAGAAAGGACAGATTTTGATGAAGTGGTTTCTGTTTAATGAAAAAATCAATATTAAAAGTTAGCATATATTAACTGCAAATATTTATCAATTGAAAATTCATTAGTTAAATATTGATCAAGAACTTCTAAAAACAGAATTTAAATGTTAAAGATTTATTCAATCTTTAAGAAACAAAAAAGACATGGAGTAATGTTGTAAAAATAGAATAAATGGCTATTTGTATTAAACTCATACACACAGAAGAAGAAAAACCAACTGACATAGAAATATAATTAATCGTGAATATGATAGTGGTAATTGAAAATTTGTTGAGATGTGTTGTAACTGATTGATAGATTCATGTTTAATGTAATTTTCAATGGAGAAGAAAATGCAGAAAAAAAACCCCCAAAAGAGATATTTTCTTTGATGAACTGTTACAGAAAAGAAAAACAAAATAAAAGAATGAAGAATTTTAAGCAGCTGTTTTATGTCATTCTATAATCACCATTATCATTTAACGTCCACCTTGCATGGGTGGGACAGAGTTTGTTGAGGCAGACATTCTGTGGTGGGATGTCCTTCCTGTTGCCAACTCTCACCTGTTTCCATGCAAAGTAATATTTCCCCCATGGTTAGGACATGTATTTCATTGAAAACTAGAAATTAACAACAGCACTTATATAATGGTTATGCTCAGACAAGGATACATACAAACACACATACATATACATAAAAAGGGCAGACTTCTTTCAGTTTCTATCTAAAAAATTTAGTCACAAAGTATTGGATGGCCTGGGGCCATAGTTGAAGACTCTTGCCCAAGGTACCATGCGGTGAGACTGAACCCAAAACCATGTGGTTGGGAAGCAAACTTTTTAACCACACAGTCATGTCTGCACTTTGTGATAAAAACTTAAAAAATGATAATTGAATAAGATCTTGTTATGTCTAGGGAGAGTTATCATGCCAATATAATTAACACACACACTGACTCAATTCCACTCATTTATTAAATAGCCATTTTATTTGGGGGGGGGGGTCAAAGCTATTTCATTGCTTTTTTGCAACCCTATTAGTGAGTATCAATAGTCACTGAGAAGGTTGTGAAAAAGGCAACGAAGGAGCTTTGACAAAAGCAAAAAGAAATTTAATAAATGAGTGTGTGTGTTAATTATATTAGCACGATGACTCTCCCTAGACACAACAAAATTTGTTTCAACTCATGAATTCACATAAAGAATCTTGCAAACCAGATACAAAAATGAAATGGAGTAAGACCTTTGCCAGATTTGCACACTTACTTGCTGATATTGAAACATAAATTATATGGTGGTCATATTGACTAACATTAATGAAACCCATCTGAAGTAACATATTGGATAACATGTAAGACACACTTTTTTCCAAAATTATGTTTCAAAAAAAAAAATCACCCTTGGTCATACATGTGATGCTGGGCCTCCCATAAGCTAATTTTCTTCCTGACATATTCAGTGCCAGGAAAAAATTTATGGTTCAGCAAAAGAGATCAAGAGAATAAGATTCAGATTTGAAAATAAATACTGGTGTTGATTTGTTCACCCAAACCTTTAAGGCAGTGTTCCAGCATGGCTGCATCCAATAAATGAAACGAATAAGAGACAGCAGATTAAAAGAGTAAAAATGAAGCAGAGTTTTCTTGCAATCATAAAAGACTTATTTCACACTAGTGATATTGTTTTTAGTTCAACCAAGAGTTTATTAAACAAAGACAAACATTGTGATGTCAATGAAGCTTTCAATGACAGAAAAATAAACAGAAGCAGAAAAAAAAACAGGTAGCTGTTGTATTTGGTTTATTTAAATAGAAGCATTATTACTTCAAAATGTATTATTTAATGAAGTTAGGGTAATAAGGAAATGAAAAAATGGTTGGAATATAATGTACTCAAGAATACTTTTTGAAAATGTGATAGTTTTAAGCATGGCTGTGTTGTTAAGATGTTCACTTCATACCCTACATGGTTCTGGGTTCAATACTCTTGTGGCACACCTCAGTCAAGTGTCTCTTATCACAGTCTTATATTGGCTAAACAATGCCTTGTGAGTTTAGGTTGGTAGAGGAAAATTATGTGGAAGTCCAGTGTATGTGTGTGTAGACATATATGTACACAGCTGTATGTACACAGTCTAAATAAATTTTTCATTTGTTTAAAGAACAAAGATGTTTGATGTAAATCAGGCTAATTTCATCTGAATTCTGAAATGAGGAATAGAATTATCATTATAATACATTATGTGGTAGCAAACTGGTAGAATTGTTAGCAAGCCAGACAAAATGTTTGTTTAGTAGCATTTCGTTTCATATTCTGAGTTCAAATTCTGCCAAAGCCGACTTTGCTTTTCATCCCCAAAATTTCAAGCCCTCTGCTTATAATAGGAAAGATTATTATACACTGATATGACATAGAAGCAATTATTGTTTAAAAAATTAACAACAATTATAGTACATTAATAGCAATGCAGAGAGGGCTATGTGGTTAAGAATTTTGCTTCCTAACCACATGGCTTTGGGTTCAGTTTCATTATGTGGCACTTTAGGTAAGTGTCTTCTACTATAGCTCTGGGCTGACCAAAGCTTTGTGAGTGGATTAAGTAGACTGGAAGCCGAAAGGAGAATACTATGTATATGTATGTATGAGTGTGTGTTTGTATGTGTTTATGTCTCCTTGTTTTGTCATCACAAGATAATTGTAAACGAGTGTCACGTTTTACAAGTGGTGTCATTCATTTCCCATCTTCTGTGAAATCATATCCATTCATAGAAAAATATTAGCTTGCTTGGAAACAAAGAATGGTTGGTAACAGGAAGAGAATCTGGCGATAGAAAACCTACCTCAATGAATTCCATTTGACTCATGCAAGCATAGAAAAGTGGATGTTAAAATGACAACAACAACAATGATGATAGAACTAGTGTCCTCAATATGATTGTTATAGTCCCAATGTTATAGTCATTATACCATTTGGTCTTTTTTAGGATCCCATTGTATTCAATAAATCTTCCCTGTAGGCTTAATACAACAACAAACACCATATAGAAGCCTTTATTTAGGGAAGAATTAACATTAACCTCACAGCCATCTGATGAAGGCTATAGGACATTGGTCCAACTATATTCAACATAAGCATAGGCATGGTTGTGTAGTTAAGAAGTTCGTTTTGCAACCACATGGTTTCATGTTCAGTCTCACCACATGGTACCATGAACAAGTATCTACTACTATAACCCCAGGGTGACCAGTATTTCGTTGGAAACTGCAGAAACTTGTCATGTGTATGTGTGTTTTCCCCACTGCAACTTGACAACAGGTGTTGGTGTGTTTATGCCCCCATAATTTAGCAGTTAAGTAAAAGATTCTGATAAAACCCTTCAAGGTAGTGCTCCAGCATGGCCACAGTCCAATGACTGGAACAAGCAAGAGATAAAAAAGAGAACCAACTATGGCCATCACTCACAAATGAGTATGACTTGCTAGCATGTACCGTGTTTTAACTAATTAGGTCCCTATGTAGCCACAACCAGACATAAACACCCTCTTGGTGTTCCCATCCCAGACTCAAGTAGAACATCCAAGACATAAGAAACAGTGAAAGGAAAGGGTATCGCATGAGCATGCAACGGGTACTCATTTTTAGCTGAGCAGACAAGAGCAATGTGAAATGAAATGCCTTGTTCAAGGACACAAATATTATCATTTCCTAGTTGAAGAACTGAACCTGCAACATTATGATCAGGAGACCAATGCCATAACCGCTAGGCTGTCCATCAATATATAACAGAGTAGGTATTTAAACATTGTGCATTAGATGCATATGTTCATAACTTTGTTTCCATAAACAGAATCACAGATATGACTATTCTTTTATCTTTTTATTTGTTTCAGTCATTTGACTGCAGCCACGCTGGAGCACCGCCTTTAGTCAAGCAAATCAACCCCAGGACATATTCTTTGTAAGCTTAGTACTTATTCTATCGTTCTCTTTTGCTGAACCACTAAGTTACAGGGACATAAACACACCAACATCGGTGTCAAGCAATGGTGGGGGGAGGCAAACACAGCCACACATGTATGTATATATGATGGGCTTCTTTCAATTTCTGTCTTCCAAATCCACTCACAAGACTTTGGTTGGCCAGAGGTTATTGTAAAAGACACTTACCAAAGGTGCCATGCAGTGGGACTGAACATGGAACCATGAGGTTGGGAAGCAAGCTTCTTACCACACAGCCACTCCTGCGCCTATAAACAATAAACTTATGAATCAACTAAGCAGTATATCGTTTAGATCATGAAAGAACATGCTTTTTAAAGAAAATCCCAGCCCATTTGGAAATAAAATGAATGTTAAAACGCAACAACATATCAAAAATTAGGTTAATTATTATTAACCTAATGAAAACTTCATATTTCAAACACTAAAATACTCCTGAAACAGCTCTGTTGACTCCTTGTTCATTTATTAATCTGTACAATACACTTCTGAAATAGGTTACTGACTCATAAATCTTGCCTCAAATGCTAAATAATCTCCTGCAATATGTTATTGGGTTATTCTGAGAGCTCATTATCATCATTATTTAGTAATACCCACTTTTTCAAGCTTGCATCCATTGGACAGAATTTGTTGAGGCTTTTTCTATGGTTAGATATGCTTCCTGTCACCAGCTGTTTCCAAGTAAGATGATATTTCTCCATCACCAGACATGATGATGACAATTGTTTATAAATATCACACAAGGAGTCACACACACACATACACAATAGACATGCATACACACACACACATACATATATGATAAGCTTCTTTCCATTTCTGCCTATCCAATCCATTCACAAAGCTTTGGTCATCCCAGGACAATAGTAGAAGACACTTGTCCAAGGTGCCATGCAGTGGGACTGAATCCAAAACCATGTGGTTGGAAAGCAAACTTGTTACCACACAATTATGCTCATACTTCAAAAATAACATATATTTGATAGTATAAAAGACAAGTGCATCCTAATTTTCAGCAAAGCATATTAAAGGGAAAAAAAATTAATATATTAAAGCCTAACTTCATGTATAGGACCTATGTGAATTTTTGAGACTTTTTTTGGAAAAAAAGTGTCGCATATATGCAATCAAATACAGTATTCTTGACTCAGGCTATTGATTTACTATCGAACAAACTCCACCGAACCTGGTGTAGTTCTGCATTGGCAAGACTTATGTGGTAAAATCAATAAAAAGAGTACAGGGAACTTGACATGAAGAGTGGAAAATCCAGTGTTTTGAACACTGCCATTCAGGGGAAAAGTTGAAAGAAAAGAAATTAATGAGAGATTCTAAATACTTATATTCAAACAATAATGGTGCTCCTGAAATAAGAGCTGAGTTCACTTGTATGTTTTACATCCAGTTTTTCATGTCGATATGGGTTGGGTAAATATGAATTGAGGCATTGATTCGCAACCAGATGCATTTCCTGTTGCTAACCTCTTTCCTTTTTCAAGTAACGGATTTTTTTATTCTATTCATCTTTGAATAGGCTTTGTGGAATGCAATTCATTTGCAGAAAATGTCAATAAACATTGCTAATTCCAGATTGAGTCGAAAGGTTTTTCAGATTTTCACTGATGTTTTTTAGCAACTTGTATCTCCTTGTTATGTCATTAATTTGATACAATTTGTTGTCTGGTCATTGCTGAATTGTTTATTCTTTATTTTCATATATAGCATATAAACATTAATTGTTTATTATCTATTTTACAGCTTCAATTATTAGTGGAAAAAAGGACTTGGTGCAAGAGCAGTGACAAAAGAAATTAGTCATGTGGAAAACCCAAAAACTGTCAATGAATGTGTGGCACAAAACTGGATCAGATGTTTCAAGGAAAGTAACGTGGGCCTTTAAGACAAACCAAGGCCAGGGAGATCCTCTGTTGTGGGAAATGAGGTCTTGCTTAAAATGGCTGAACAATAGCCAAGTACAAGCACTCTTACATTCTTGACAGAACTTGGTCCTTGACAAAGCACCAGTAAAAAAGTTGGTGTTAGGAAGGACATCCAGTCATGGAGCATGGATTAAAATAACTTAATAATCTGCATTACAATCATACATAAATCAACTTTGCTTTCCTCCTTTGGACAGCACCAAAATAAGTACCAGATAAAATACTAGGATTGAAGTAACCAACAAATCTTGAAGACACTGGCCCAGCATAACAGCAGATTCACTGATTGAATCTAAAAGACTAAAAGAATGCTTAAAAACTATTTTGTAAAAAGCCAGTTGTTTGGAAAAAAATAAACAACAAAGGTCTTTTAATTGTTTCATACACCATAACTGCAGGCACAGTTGTGTGGCTAAGAGGCTTGCTTTGGAGCCCTGTGATTTTGAGTTCACTCCCACTTTGCAGTACTTTAATCAACTGTCCTCTATCATACCCATGGGCCAATCTATGCTTTGTGAGTGAATTTGGTTGACAAAAACTGTGTGGAAACCCATCATGTGTGTGTGTCTCTGTGTTTGTGTTTGTCCCCCACTGCTTAACAACCAGTGTTGGTTTGTTTATGTCTGCATAATTCAGCAATTCCACACATAAGACCAATAGAATAAGTACCAGACTTTTTTAAAAAAGTATGTATTGGTGTTGATTTTGTCAATGATTGAAAGAAGTAAAAGATAAAAGAATATTTTTTCTACAAAACCAACAAAATTGTCTTTCATTAAGACCATTTCCATTTAACTCTTTTATTCCTGTAAAAAAGCAACTCAGAAATTCTTTGTGATTGGTTTATTGCTTTTGTAGATCATTCCAAATTTGTGTAAAGATACCAAGAAGACACTCAGGAAATCAACAATAAATGAATTCTCTGTAAGAATAAAATGGTAGATTTCATACATAATAGTGTGTTCTTCCAATTTGCCGTGTCTGAAATCATAATCTTTTAAAATGATAGGAAATCTACTATATATGAATCAGCCTTCAATTTATATTTCTTATTTTTTATATTTTTGTGCATCATCATCCTTATCATCATCATCATTGTTTTAATATTCACTTTTCCATGACTGTAGGGTCAGGCATAATTTATTGAAGTAGATTTTCTATGGCCAGATGCCCTTCCTCTCACTAACCCTCACTTGCTTCCGAGCAAGGGTAATATTTCACTGTGACTAGACATGTTTGCATGGAAGATTGGAAACAAATGATAGTGCTTGCTTGACAATGACACCAACTTACAGCTATCACACTATGTCAAGATGAAAAGATATAAACACACAAACACACATACACCTACACACAGCCCATGACCTTGCTAGTTCCTGTCAAGCCGTCCAAAGCTAGCATGGAAAACATGGTTTTTATGTCTGGATGCTCTTCCTAATGCCAACCACTTTGCAAGGTAAACTGGGTGCTTTTTTACATAGCACCAGCACCAGTGAGGTCACCAAGTAACTTGCAAGACAAATATACTTTGAGAGGGAGGGATGGTATTGAAGGAGGTGGCTTTATGCCAGGTGGTGAGAGGTTAGAGTATGACATCATATAAATATACAAAACAAACTTCTTTCATTTTCCATCTACCAAATCAACTCACAGGCTTCAGTCAGCCCAGGACTATAATAGACAACACTTGCCCAATGTACCCTACAGTAGAACTGGACTTGGAACCATGTGGTTGAAAAGCAAAACATATAAGCCACACAGCCATGCCTGCATCTGATCAACATATTTATCTGAACTTATTTACTTTTTAAGAACTGTTAAATACAAAAATCTTTCCTGTAAAAAAACATATGTCTATCCCTAGCTAGTTAGTGCTGGGTAAATGAATAAATGCATAGCCATTTTTAGATTTCAATTTTTTTCTATTACGAATGACAAACCTTTTATAATTTATATTATTTCATTTTATTCTATTAAATTCCACTTATTTCCATTTATTTTTCAGGGGTTTTGTTGTTGTTTTTTTTTTCTTGCAATTTCAATGATAAATCATATCTTGCAGTTAAGTAGTCAAACTATTATCTAAGAATTTGTTCCATTTATTTTCTTTTTTCTGTTGTTGCGATTGTTGCTTACTTAGATTCTATGTATTCTCTCGCAAAAAGAAAGAAAGAAAAATACTATAATTGCACATTTTAATGTGCTAGTTTAAAATGTATTTACTTTCTACTTTTTCTCTTCTATTTTTTTCTCTTCCAATGGTTATCTCTGTCTGGTTTACCATTGTAGGCAGACAACATTCTAGAAACAATGCTAGCCTCTTGTAATTATTGACATGAAATTGACCAAGGCTGAGTTTAAGGCTAATAAATAGGTTAGTCATGTTGAGATCACTTGGTTTTTTTGAAAAGTTAGAAAGTAGTATTGGCTGGCTGACTTGGTACTGGTTGTTCTTTTTAGATGTAAAATAAAACAAGCAGTTTTAAAAATACCACCATTTGTTTGTTGTCTAATCTCTTATTGTTTTTTAAATCATGTCTTATTTACTTATCACTCAATAAAATTCTCATATGTCCAAGTTATATTACATCTCAAATACATATACTTGCATATTTGTTTTGACTTCTGGATTGTGTGCATGTGTGTGTGTGTATGTGTGTGTGTGTACAGGCAATGCATGGTTGTGTAGCTAGAAGTTTGCTTCCCGACCACATAGTTCTGGGTTCAATCCCACCAAGTGGTACCCTGTGTGTGTATGTGTGTGTGTTTGTCCCCCACCAATGCTTGACAATTGGTGCTGGTTTGTTAATGTCCCTGTAACTTACCGGCTTGGCCAAAGAGACTACTAGAATGAGTACCAAGTTTAAAAAGAAGTACTGGGGTTGATTTGTTCAACTAAAAGCAAGTGAAAGATAAGATAAAAGATTTATAAAATGGCAGTCTCTCGTAATCCAAGAAAGATGGTTCTGCATTATCTTGCTGAGCAACCTACACAAATGATTTGTTTATAGTGCTGCACATTAACTCATTCTCTCCATCAAATCTACATTACCTGAAAAGGTGTATGGTGTATCACTTGTCAGGTGTCAATGTGATCGCAGAGCAACATGAGATGAAGTGTTTTGTTCAAGAACACAATGCACCACCTGGTCTAGGAACTGAAACCATAATCTTGCAATCATGAGTGCAACAACCTAACTAACCACTACACCATCTGCCATCAAAACATATATATACATACATAAATACATACATACATACATACATACACACACACACATACATACATACATACATACACACATACATACATGCTACAATTTCAGGTTTATACCTGTAATTATTGGGCCCTGGGAAATGTAACACACTGCTTAAATACCAATCTTGATAAATTAGGCTTCTCAAAACCAGAAAGGAGAAAGATAATTAGAAGACTACAAATCCAATCTGTCACTGGAACTGTGAAAATCTGTAAGACTTTCCAGAAGTTTATTATTTAAATATATATGAGCATGTCTAGATATGCAACTATATGCATGAGACTACATACATAAAACATACATACATACATACATACATACATACATACATACATACATACATACATACATACATACATACATACATACATACATACATACATACATACATAGAAAAATACCCTGTTGTTGATGTTGAAATTCCAATGAAGGAGCCTAGGATCTAGGTTAGAAACTAGTTCTTTCTGTATTGGCAATCTTGAAATAAACTGAATAATGACATACATACATACATACATACATACATACATACATACATACATACATACATACATACATACGTACATACATATGGGACAGAGAGGTAAAAGTATGTACCATCATAGAGGTCAGCTGCCCTTTAGATATAACTATCTCTTTGAAAATCTAAGAAAAAGAAGATATCTATGAACAACTTCAAAACCTCTAGCTTCTATATCCAGGAATTCATATTCATACCAATAATAATTGGAGCCCTAGGTTTTGTTAGTAAATGCTTAAAGGAGAATCTGGATAAACTGGGATTTTCAGAAAGAGAAATTGACCGGCTGATTCATACATTACAATTGCAATCTGTGAGTGGAACAGTAAAAATATGCGAGACTTTTCACAAGTTCCAAATGTGAATTTTTCTGTGTTAACTACATCCCAAAGATGGAGCCTTGTATCTTTGTTGGAAACCATCCTATCATTGTCAACCATCCTACTCATGTATGCATGGAAAACTGGATGTTAAACGATGATGTTGATGATGATACACACACACACAAATGTGTGTGTGTGTTACATTAAAGACTTCAAGTTTAATCTTTTATATTAAAGATTTTTCCTATTTCTCTATTAGTCCATTACATGGAATAAAAGCATTTTTAAAATCCATTAACACCTTAACATTTCAAGACTTTCCCATCTCATCACATGAATATAGTAATGGCAATAATGACATATCACTTATGCACTTTACTGTAGTTCACAAAGGATCATGGGAATACTCTTTAAATTGATAAAAACATCAATGCTGGGATTTAATATTTATACACCAGTTAAGTCCTGGTAGGCTTCATTGTTTATTTTACATGTGATGCTGCTGCTTATTGATTTTTGTTTTGTATTTTACTAATAGATAAGTGTAGTCATGGCAGAATGGTTAAGACGCTCACTTTGCAACCACGTGGTTTCAGGTTCAGTCCCACTGCATGGCACTTTGGGTGTCTTCAGCTATGGCCCAGGTCAACCAATGCCTTGTGACTGAATTTAACAAAAACAAACTGTGTCGAAGTTTGTTGTATGTGTGTATATTTTCTTCTTTTCTTATTCTTTTATTCTGTTTCAGTCATATGACTGTAGCCATACTGTAGCACCACCTTACAGGATTTTTAGTTGAAGAAATTGACCCCAGTCCTTATTCTTTATAAGCCTAGTGCTTATTCTATAAGTCTCTTTTACTGGACTACTAAGTTATGGGGACATAAACATACCAGAATCAGTTGTCAAGCAACGTCAGGGGAACAAACACAGACACACACACATAAATACGTAAACATATGTACATATATATACATATATATATATATATATATATATATATATATTATATATATATATATATATGTATATATATATATATATATATATATCAGATGCCATGATAGATCGTTAGCCACTACACACATTTTTTTCTCTCCTTGTTTTTTCTGTGTACCTTTCTGTAGAAGAGCGTAGGCTCGAAACGTAAAAGACTTTTTCTATTCCTGAGCACTATACTAATCCATCTGTTTGTTTTGTACACCACCTGTCTTTGTCTTTTGCTTATTTTCGTAAACTTTCCCTTTATATATATATATATATATATATATATATATATTTATACAATGGGCTTCTTTCAATCTCCATCTACCAAATCCACTGACAAGGCTATAATAGAAGACGCCCATGGTGCTATGCAGTGGGACTGAATCCTGACATTGTAGGGCAGGTGTGAGAGGTCAGATTTTGAACGTAAAACAGGTGGAATATTTGGGCTGGTTATGGCTGGTTTAAATGCTGAAGTGTTAAATTAGATATTGATGCTGAAGTGTCAAATTAAATATTAAAAATGTGGGAGTTTTTTGGTTGTTTTTTTTTTTTTATTTTTGCATAATATGTTACATTACCTCAGTGACTAAAGCTAGACATATAAGAGATTAAAATCTCAAATTTAATCTCAATCAGAATCAGCTTTTCATTTAACAATAAAAAGATAAACCTCCTTTGTTAGAGTGCCTTTTGAAATGTTATTTGAGTTTAAATATAAAATAAAATATAGACATCTGATAACTTTGTAGCTACAATTTTCAAATATATTTGAGTTCATATAGTAATATTATTTTAGAAATGTTATCTGCTTATGTCATGAAATATTCATATGAAGAAGAGTGAAACATATTTTTTAAATGTGTGTTCTTAACTGTTTTGCATCAATGTTTTCCCATGCCTGCAAGCATGAGGTGGAGGTGGGGGGAGCACTAAGGTTTGGTAAATTTTGATGTTTTCTATTGCTGTGAAAAATGCTTTTTGTTTTTCGTTTTTTATTCTAATACTGAAGTGAACAAATAGGTTCTCAGTGTGACACAATGTTTGACAAGGCTCTATCTTTTGAATAACAGGTATAATTTACCTAACAGGCCTCTATATAGTTTCTGTCCACATCGACCCAAAGCTGTAGAAAATTATATTTGCCAAAGATGTGATGCAGTGAACTTCTTAACCTATTTCTATTTCTTTATTACCCACAAGGGGCTAAACATAGAGGGGACAAACATGGACAGACATAGGTATTAAGTCGATTATATTGACCCCAGTGCTTAACTGGTACTTAATTTATTGACCCCGAAAGGATGAAAGGCAAAGTCGACCTCGGTGGAATTTGAACTCACAACGTAACAGCAGCCGAAATACCGCTAAGCATTTCGCCCGACGTGCTAACGATTCTGCCAGCTCGCCGCCTTTTAACCATTTTAACTTCTTAACCATTTAACAATACTGAACCAGCAGTTATGTATAATACATACATCTCAGTGGTTAGAGCATTGGGCTCACAATCATGAGGTTGTGAGTTTGATACCTGGACCAGGCTGTGTTTTGTGTTCTTGAGTAAGACACTTTATTTCATGTTGCTCCAGTTCACTCAGCTGTAGAAATGAGTTGCGACATCACTGGTGCCAAGCTGTATCAGCCTTTGCCTTTCTCTTGCATAACATCAGTGGCATGGTGAGGAGAGCCTGGTATGCATGGGTGACTGCTGGTCTTCCATAAACAACCTTGCCTGGACTTGTGCTTCAAAGAGGAACTTTCTAAGTGCAACTGCATGGTCATTCATGACTGAAGGGGGTCTTTACCCTTTAAAAAACAAAATATATCTAGAGTAATTAATGCATTTACAAGTAAAACGATGAGATAATATATAAATTGTTGTCTCATAAAAAGTACCTGTGCCAGCACCATGTAAATAGCACCTGTGCCAGTGCCATGAAAAAAGCACCAGTTCCGGTGCCATGTAAAGAGCACCCATATTGGCATGCCAGTGCCACATAAAAAAAAACATCTATGCCAGCATCACATAAGAAGAACCTGATCTGGAACACATAAATAGCACCCAGTACACCCTGTAAAGTGGTTGGCATTAGGAAGGGCATCCATGCCAAAACAGACAACTGGGGTCTAGTGCAGTTCTCCAGCTTGCCAGTTCCTGTCAAACCAACCAACCCATGCCAGCATGGAAAGCAGACGTTATAGATGATGATGATGATGATGATGATGAATCATTCTGATCATCTGGAACTTGAAAAGAAATGTTTTGTTTGGGCCCACTTTGTGCTGTTTTTATAATTTCGAACTTTTTTTAGTATTGATGATGTAAACATATCAATAATATAATCAAATTGTTCAATGCTGAATAAGGTTAAAGCCAACACTATTTCTTAGTTCATTGACATTCTGAAATATACTAAGATCAGTTTCAATTTGCTGAAAGATTGTTCACAGCTGGCAATTGAAATTGCAGAAGTGAATATTATCAGGATAGTTGAGCTCAAATTTAGGAAAACACTTTTTTATTGCTTTACTGGTTGTGGGAAATATTGCCTTGGTTGGAAAGTGGTGAGGGTTGGTGAAAAGAATAGCATCCAGTTGTAGAAAGTCTGCTTTCACAAATTCAGTCCAACCTTTTCAAATATGGAGAAGTGGACATGAAGTGATGGTAGTGGTGGTGGTGGTGGTGACAGCGGTGGCATTGGCAACGGTGGTGGTAAACAAGAAATATGAGGCTTTCCACAGTCTTAATAATGGAATGTTCGGATGACTTTTCAAAAGCATCTCATAATCCAAAATTTCTTTATGAAGTGCAAAAAAGTGCTATAAAAATTGTCCAAAGTTGAGAAAATTTTCTTTGAGATGTTTCTATTATGAAAGCCATTTCTTTCATTTGAGTCAAACAGTAATCTTCTTACATCTAAAAGAAATCTAAATTTATAAATTTATATTTCAAATCATGAAGACAGATATATCTTTGTTTTGTTTTGTTTTTCCATTTCATTATGGAGACAATCAATAGAATTTTATATTGTTCTCATCATTTCTTCTTTTGTAAACTATCTACCTCATTGGTTTTTCTCATCAGACATTTGTTTCTTTCTGTAGCTTCAAAATCCCACTGATCATATAGTTTCTGCCCAGCTTCAAGTAATTCACTAGTTGATAATTCTTGAGTGCATTAAAAATACACTCAAAGTACCTTTAATCTGTAAGCAATATCATAAAAGTTCATGATAAGATTTTGGAGCTGTTTTAAAACACAACCAATTTGAATCAAATTTTTCTTCTAAAATTGAAGCCAATGACATTAAAAGTCAAAATCTGATTCAGCAACATTAGCCATAAATCAGTTTTATTTTGATCATTAATTGTACTTTGTAAATGATCCAATCCACTATGATATCAAAGCATTCATGAACTGGTTTCATGTCTCAGTTCTGGATCTCCTTTGAATCACAGATTTGACAACTGTTAATATAGCATTTTTTAGCTTTTGCCAACAGATAGTTGAACAAGGAAAGAAAGAGTAATGTGGCTGAATTATGCAGAAACAACATACCATCAAATACCATCAAATACATTCTGGTAAGTAGCATGGATATTATCTGGAAAAAAAAAATCCTGAAATGATTTTTTGTGGGATATGTGTTTAGAAGAAAGGATAATAGAGGAATAGCAAATTGACAGAGTGGACACCATGTCTAGAAAAAAGGAGAAGATTATGCAGGAGTTGGAATGAAGACTTTGTTAAATTCTTCGGCACCCAAACCTGAATGAGGAAAACATCAGACCATGGCTGGTGATAAGAATATGCTGAGGCCTTTGTCAACCAATGGACTGAACATGTGCAAGGATGATGTATGAATGTGTGTACATATGTACACTATGCAACACCTCAGGCTTTTAATGACAGATAATAAGCAGCATGTATTCTAACCAAAATGGAAGAATGGTTTGTGTAGTTTACAAAAATAGCCTTGCAATTTTTTTCATTATTCCTCCGTTGAAAACTGCTTTTAAAACCAGATATAACTGCAGCATTGTTATAGCAATAAGATTGATAGTTTTTTAATACCATTTTGTTTTTTTAACAAGTTGTTCGAAAATGACTTTTACTATGTTTCAATATCTTTTGTTTCAATTGGATAAATCTAAGAAAAAAATTCTTTCGTGAAAATTTTTTCTTTAATATTAATATCAACATGATAGATGCAAATATGGCTGTGTGGTTAATAAGCTCAGTTTGCAACCATGTGATTTGGAATTTAGTTCCATTGCACAGTATCTTCAACAAGTGTCTTCTACAATGCCTTGTGACTGAATTTGGCAGATGAAAATTGTGTGGAAACCTGACATATACATACATATATACAGTGATCCCTTGCTACTTCGCGGTTCAACTATCGCAGATTCATGACTTTGCAGATTTTTAATATATATATATATGCGTGAATGCCTAAAATTTTTCATTAAATCCATTAAAATATTAATAATAAATATTATTTCCTAGTCTAGGAACAACAAAACAAGCATAAAATAGCAAAAAAGCATATACAGGGGTATTTGACCTTAAGACGGTCTGTGATTGGTGCAATAGAGAGAGACGATGAATCAGCTTTCTATTTTGTAATCTGGCCTGTGTAACAGTAACAATCTTTATTTTTTTAAATCTAAAGTGTTATTACTTAACAGTTGTCCTTGTTATTAATAGACTACTGTAATGGGTGGGTTGTTAACAGTACAGGGAGGGTTTTAAAAGTCCAAATACACGTTAAATAAATACTGTAAATATAGTGTCCCTACTTTGCGGAAATTCAATTATCGCAGCTGGTCTTGGAACCAATCTACCGCGATAAACGAGGGATCACTGTATGTGTGTGTATTTTTTCCTGCTATCATCACTCAATAACCATTGTTGGTTTGTTTACATGCCTGTAACTTAACAGTTCAGCAAAAAAGACCTATAGTACTGGAGGCAACTTCTTTGACTAAACCCTTCAAGGTGGTGCCCCAGCATGGCCACAGTCCAATGACTCAAAGATAAAAAGTAACAAATTGTCTCTGTAGTAGATTCAAATGCAAAGCAAAAATTTTGGCTTTATGACTACTATGTAGCCATTTCTAACAAACATTTATTCTATTCTACTGGAGATAATAAGATAGTCTTCCAGAATTCTTTCCTGCATCATAGAATTATCCTTTTATGAAAGGATCAAAGTTTTACCAACAATTTTAACAGTTCCCCACAAAATTTTCGAAATTACTTGTTCGCAGGATTCCTGGTGACCATACAATTCAAGACTTTGAGTTACTAAAATTTTATGCAAGGGAGAATTTTTGTTTTTCTGAACACCAGTATTGGTGTGTATACGTCCCAATAACTTAGCAGTTCATCAAAAGAGACTGATAGGATAAGTACTTGGCTTTAAAAAAATAAGTACTAGGGTTGATACATTAAGCATCAAATGGTTCTGGGGGTCCATCCGAATGAAACAGGAAACAAGTGGGTCCATAGGAGGAAAATGGTTGAGAATCACTGGTTTAGAGGGTATGATTGCTTACTGCAACAGTGAAATGTGTATTGTGAGTTTTATGAGCAGTTGTTTGATTCATAGAATATACAGTTTGTAGTGTACGCCAAGTGGGTAATATGCTTATTTCATTGTGCAAGTAGTTGGTGTTTTGTGTGATTCAGAGCATAATATTTTGGTCGGTTTAAGGCGGCAAGCTGGCAGAATCATTAGCACACCAGGCGAAATGCTTAGCGGTATTTCGTCTGCCGCTACGTTCTGAGTTCAAATTCCGCCGAGGTCGACTTTGCCTTTCATCCTTTCAGGGTTGATTAAATAAGTACCAGTTACGCACTGGGGTCAATATAATCGACTTAATCCGTTTGTCTGTCCTTTGTCCGCTCTGTGTTTGGCCCCTTGTGGGTAGTAAAGAAATAGGTATTTCATCTGTCTTTACATTCTGAGTTCAAATTCCACCGAGGTCAACTTTGCCTTTCATCTTTTCAGGGTCAATAAATTATGTACAAGATGTGCACTGGGGTCAATTTATCGACTGCCCCCACCTCCCCAAAAATTTCGAGCCTTGTGCCTAGAGTAGAAAAGAATATTTTGGTTGGTTTGTAGGTTGTTGATGTTCACAAAGAAAAACTATTGAAGACTAAAAGAAACAGTCTATGTCAAATTGAGGTGTCACGTTGTCTTCAAAGATTATCTATAAGATCACTCTTAAAAATCCTTTGCCTCTTCTTTCCCATCATCATCATCATCATTACCACCATCATGGTAATTATCATCACTGTCATCACTATCATCATAATCATCATCACCACCGCTGCCACCACCATGACCATCATCACTGTCACCACCACCACCACCATCAGTATCATCATCATTGCTTTAATATCCCTTTTTCCATGCTGGCATGACAGTATCATTCATCATAGAGCAATATTATAGCTGTAACAGTTTATTTATCTTTTATTAAAATATTTTTATTCGATAAATTATTACCATAAAAGATTTGATGTATCAGATATCTCACACCTCCCGGGTAAGATGATGATGGAAATGGAAGATAGGAATGAGAAGAAATATTCTAGCATTTACGGAGAATCTTGTAGTCTTCAACCAATCTGTCAATTTGATTTGAATAAATTCTTTCACAAAATTCAACTTTGTCTTTTATTTTTCTGTTTTAACTTCTGAAAGATAAGCTTAACTGACTAATGGCAACTTTATCACTCACTCCCTTTTTCTTTTTTTTCTTTTCTTTTTACTGTAATAATATTCCTTTTGTAACATACATATTATGTCTTTACTCCCAATAGTAATTCCTGTTGAAATTGAAAGAAGAATGTGCATTACATGAAACTAAGTTAGCACTGGTAGCTGTGGAAGTGGTTGAAGCAGTGGTGGTGGTAGTAGTGGTGGTGGTGGTGGTGGTGGTTGTGGTGGTGGTGGTGGTTTCAGTGATGGCAACAGTGGCAATTCCAACAGTGGTAGCAGTGGTGGCAGTGGAAGTAACAGTAGCAATGGTGGTGGCAGCTGTAACAGCAGTGGTGATAGCAGTGATGGCAGCAGCAGTGGTGTTGGCAGCAGCAGTGGTAGTGGCAGCAGCAGTGGCGGTGGCAGCAGCAGTGGTAGTGGCAGCAGCAGTGGTGGTGGCAGCAGCAGTGGCGGTGGCAGCAGCAGTGGCGGTGGCAGCAGCAGTGGTGGTAGCAGCAGCAGTGGTGGTGGCAGCAGCAGTGGTGATGGCAGCAACAGTGGTGGTGGCAGCAGCAGTGGTGATGACAGCAACAGTGGTGGTGGCAGCAGCAACTATGGTAGCAGTGGTGGTGGCAAAAACAACCACTGCAGTGGTAGTGGCACAGGTGGAAATGACAGCCGTAGTAGTGGTAGAAGTAGTAGTGGTGGCAGAGTTAGTGGCAGCAGTGGTGCAGTGGCAACTACTGCAATGATGGTGGCAACAGCAGCAGTGGTGTTGGCAGAAGCAGCAGCAGCAGAAGTGGCGATAGCAGTGGTGTGGCATTGGTGGCAACAGCATTGGTAGTGGTACAGTGACAACCGCAGCAGCAGTAGCAATACTGGTACCAGCAGTGGCAGCAGAAGTAGAGCCAGTGGTAATGCAGTGGCAACTACTGCAATGGTGATGACAGCAGCAGCTGTAGTGACAGTGGTGGCACCAATGACAACAACAGGAGCAGTGGCGATGATAGTGATGGCATTGTGTCTCTGTAGATTTTCAGATAAAACATCTTCCATAAAATTTCTTTGCAAACATTGACATGTATCTTCAATTAGGAGAGATATATGAAAAAAAAAAAAAACCCCACAGCAAAAGCTTTCTGGAAACTTCACTAATTTTAGGGCTTAAAATCTGATACACTTAATCAAGTCTAGAACTATTACAGTTCTTTGTTCTCTAAAATTTAATCCTCACTATTAATTTCCCATTATATATTTTAAAATTAACTAATTAGTTATGCTAATACTTTTTATATAGTCAAAATATTTTATATTACAAAATCAACATTATCTAATAAAATGCATAATATAGTTAGTATTAATCAATAATATACTTCTGTATTTTTAGATGAAATATTTGGTTAAATCAATAGATTGGTTTTTCAGATTGTTGTCTTGGTCTATAGAATTGTCCATGGCACTACAGTTGGTTACATGTTATCAAATATTACAAGTAACTGCCATAACATTTTACAATAACTGGTTTCAACATAATTCATGCGAAAAGTATTGGTCAGAATTTTTCATTTTATATGGTCTTGAATTTCACTGAAGATCTTATACTAATGGTGGCTACGCAAACTGATGACTGAATGCATTTCAGTTTTAGAGTACCTAGGACTATATCAGTCAATGCGACCTTCTTTTTCTTTCAAGTTAGTTGGGTACTTTTTGAAGTTAATTCATATTGCTTGTTTCCATATACTGCATGTATCAAACAGTTTGTCTTTTGCATGAAAAAACAGCAACCAAACCCTTTGTTACTAACAGGTCCCAAAGAAGCTCATTGAATTTTTACTCTTTATTATACTTTTAACCAAATCCAGTACTATTTTAAAAAGATTTGGCTGCTATTTCTAGCAAGTCAAGCAACTATATAAAGCACTTCCTTGTTGGCCTCTTGGGCAATCTTCAGTTGTTTGAAATGGTTTCATTCAAAGGATTTGTATCAGCTATCACCACTTTCACCTTCAACATTTTGATGTCTATTTTTTCATGCTGTCATTAACTGGATCAATTTACCATCCAGTTTACCACCAATAATCTTGGACTTTTGTGATGTTTTCTAACAAACCTGACATTAGAATTTCTTTTTTAATCACACACTCTACCCTCTCTGGAGATGCTACATAGTTATTCTTCCCTCAACACTTCTCATTCACTCACATTATATATTCATTAGCTGAAATGGTGTAGGTGTGGCTGTGTGGTTAAGAACTTTGCTTCTCAGCCATGCAGTCTTGGGTTTGGTCCCACTGCATGGAATCTTGGGTGTCTTCTACCATAGCCCCAGATCAACCAAAGCCTTGTGAGTGAATTTGGTTGACAGAAACTGAGAGATGCCCATCATATATGTATATAAATATGTGTGTGTGTGTGTTACTTGTTTCAGTCATTAGGTTTTGGCTGTGCTTGAAGGGTTTTAGTTGAATGAATTGACCCCAGTAGGGCGGCAAGCTGGCAGAAACATTAGCACGCTGGGCGAAATGCTTAGCAGTATTTCGTCTGTTGTTACGTTCTGAGTTCAAATTCCGCCGAGGTCAACTTTGCCTTTCATCCTTTTGGGGTCACTAAATTAAGTACCAGTTACGCACTGGGGTCGATGTAATTGACTGAATACCAATGTCTGTCCTTGTTTGTCCCCTCTATGTTTAGCCCCTTGTGGGTAGTAAAGAAATAGAATTGACCCCAGTATGTGCATGCGTATCCTTGTCTTGACATCATATGATAATTGTATACAAGCATCATCTTTAGACAAGTGATGGTGTTCATTTCTGGTCTTCCATGAGAAATATGTCAGGCCATGGGGAAATATTACCTTATTTGGAAACTGGTGAATGTTGGTGACAGGAAGGACATCCAGCTGTAGAAAATCTGCCTCAATTAATTCCATCTGACCCATGCAAGCATAGGAAAATGAAAGTTAAATGATAATGAATATGATGATGATATCTCAGAGTATTAGATAGAATGCATTTTAGTACAGTAATTCCTCAACTACTGCAGGTGTTATGTTCCCAAACCCTCCATGATAGGTGAAAATCCACGAAGTAGAAACAGTAATATACTGTTGTGGTTCAATTTGAGGACAGTTGATTGCGACCTACTTTTGGGAATGAATCCATTGTTCTGCCAGATGTGGGTTGATTAATTAGCTCTGGGGAAACTCCCCGACCCTTTCAGGTGAATTAGGGTTCATTTGAGGGCTGCCCCCTTAAAATAAGCAGTTTAGTTTGTGAGTGTGAGAGGCAGTCGGCATTTGGGATTCAGGGCAAGCAGTTGGCAGTTTGGATTTAGCAGTGGCTGTTCTGCTGTGACAGAGAGAGACAGTGAGAGAAATGTTGAGGGGCTGAGGAAGAGATATACAGAGGATTAGGCAGCCAATAGAGATGGACTACAATGTGAGGCATTGGCTGATGTAACGGTATGTGTTAATTGTATGTTTTGATATGTGAAGAAAAAGAATCGATGTATTGAAATGTAAAAGAAATTAACATTGTGTTACAGAACTGTTAAAGAAAGAGAGAGACTCTGTTGTAGTCTTTAATGAACATTGAACTGTATATGCCTTTAATGTGATTTGAAACAGAACTGTTGTCTCTGGACTGTATATTGCATCAATCTGAACTGTTATTGTACCCAAATGCTGTTGTTATATTGTATCTGCATGTTTAAATGCTTTGATGTGTTGTTTCTTGCATGTATTTCCTCTTTGATGTACCTGATATGTATCTAAATGTATTTGATGTTGTAACAATTATAAAGTGTTGTAAACTAGTAGGTTAAATGTAAGCCGATTGCCTTCCGCTGTGTTTCTTTGTGCCTCTGTGTGTCTCTCTCTGTATCTCTTCCTGCTGCTGTTGTTGTTGTTGTTGTCTCTCTCCTCTCTGGGTTCCGTGGCGAACATTCGCCGATCGATCGGGCCTGGTCAATCGTCGTCGCTCGACTTGTTGGGATCCCGGGTTCGAATTCGAGCGACGGCAGGTGGGATTCCGTAGCAACTTTCGAGGTCCCGTAACAATACTGTATATTTTTTTTAATAATTTGTATATATTTATTTTATTATAAATGCAAAACAGCACCATAGAGGAATTGATGTAAACTTAAATAATAAACTGTGATAGGTGAACCGTGATATGGTGAGGGATTACTGTATATGTTTAAGATCTCAGCATTCTGAGTTCAATTTCCACTGAAATTAACTTTGCTGTTCGTCCTTTCAGGAGTTGATAAATAAAGTACTAGTCTAGGTAGGTGGATTAGAGGAACTGTTAAAGCATCAGATGAGATACCTAATGTATTTATTGTAGCCCTTTGTTATGACAGCAACACCTGCAATGGCAATGATGCTAAGTTGTAATGAGGCTCTTCTTTCCCTTTCCCTTTGACAACATCAATGATGTGTAGAGAGAAAACTTTTCTACAAGAGCAACAGCTAGTCTTCTATAAAAAAAAAAAACATTGCCCAGATCTCCTTCATAGATCAGCTGTTGTCGTTATTGCCACATCAGTCATTTTGGTTCACTTGTACTCTCTTTCATGCACCTTTTTTTTTTTGTTTGACTTATTTCAGCCGTTGCTCTTTCAGCCATGGTAGGGTAACTCCTTAAAGGTTTTAGTCAAACAGATTGACCCCAGTACGCACTCTTATGTCTAATACTTATTCTACTGATCACTTTTGCCAAACTGCTAAGCTATGGGGACATAAACAAACCAACACTGGTTCACAAGCAGTGGTGGGGAACAATCACAAACACAAAGACACACACACATATACACACATACGATGGTCTTCCAGACAGTGTCTACCAAATCCACTCACAAGGCATTGGTCAGCCAAGGGTTATAATAGACAACACTTGCCTAAGGTGCTGCATGCAACATAGTGGGGGGCTGAACCCCAAAACAAATGGTTGCAAAACAAACTTCTTAACAAAGCAGCCATGCATCTATCTCTTTACAGTCCTAATTCTTTGTAAAGCTACTAAAGACAACACTTGCAACTTTTGTGTACCTATTACCTGCACCGAGTACATAGTACCAAGGTCCTACCTACTGAGGAAAATCACTTCTCAGACGGTACTAGGATTTTGTGAGATCTTCTTGCTAGCTACTAATGAACATTCTTCTTTGAATTTCAACAGGAATTATTATTGGGAGTAAACATATAACATATGTAAATATATATAGTGTGTGAGCGTAAGCTCGTGAGGAATGAAGCCAGTATGCTCCGATGGATGTGTAATGTCAGTGTACATACTCGACAGAGCGTTAGCACCTTGAGAGAAATGTTGTACCTAAGAAGCATCAGTTGTGGTGTGCAAGAGAGACGATTGCGCTGGTATGGTCATGTGGCGAGAATGGATGAAGATAGGTGTGTGAGAAAGTGCCAATCCCTAGCAGTTGAGGGAACCGTGGAAGAGGTAGACCCAGGAAAACCTGGGACGAGGGGTGGTGAAAGCACGACCTTCGAACTTAGGCCTCACTGAGGAAATGACCAGAGACCGAGACCTTTGGAAATATTCTGTACGTGAGAAGACCAGGCAGGACAAGTGAGCCCAGCCCACTTATGAATGCCTTTTCCCTTGGACACAAAGACCGGTTGAGGCAAGCGAAGTCGATATAGAACCTCATCCGACGACAGACACCCATCCCAAACCCCCATGCTTGCGAAGACATGTTGGGGCAAGCGAAATCGAAATCGAAATCGAAACCGAATTGAACCAGCCAGGATCCCGGCCTGGTGGTACGTAAAAAGCACTATCCGACTCGGGCCGTGGCACGTAAAATACTCCAATGCGACCGTACGACAGGCACCCATGCCAACCCCCTTTGCTTGTGAAGACATGTTGGGGCAAGCGAAATCGAAATCGAATTGAACCAGCCAGGATCCCTGGTCTGGTGGTACGTAAAGCACATCCGACTCGTGGCCGTGGCACGTAAAATACTCCAATGCGACCGTACGACAGGCACCCTTGCCAACCCCCTTTGCTTGTGAAGACATGTTGGGGCAAGTGAAATCGAAATCGAATTGAACCAGCCAGGATCCTGGTCTGGTGGTACGTAAAAAGCACTATCCGACTCGTGGCCGATGCCAGCACCGCCTCGACTGGCTTCCGTGCCGGTGGCACATAAAATACACCAATCTGACCGTGGCCGTTGCCAGCCCCGCCTGGCACCTGTGCAGGTGGCACGTAAAAAGCACCCACTACACTCACGGAGTGGTTGGCGTTAGGAAGGGCATCCAGCTGTAGAAACATTGCCAAATTAGACTGGAGCCTGGTGCAGCCTTCTGGCTTCCCAGAACCCCGGTCGAACCGTCCAACCCATGCTAGCATGGAGAACGGACGTTAAACGACGATGATGATGATGATGATGTGAGTGTGTGAGTTACGGAAGGAATATAACAGAAAAGAAAATGGAGTAAATGATAAAGTAGCCATAATGATAAAGTAGCTTATCATTCAGAAATAAAATACAAAGAGGAATTTTATGAAAGAATTTATTCAAATCAAATTGACAGATTAGTTGAAGACTACGAGATTTCCATAAATGCTTTTATTTCTCTTTCTTATCTTATATATACAATACTTAACAATGTTTTGTAGTTAGAAGTAAATTTTCTGACTTCCTAGTTTGAGTTGTTTTGTTTGCAAACAAGACTAACAAATCTATGAGATATGCAAAAACTAAATAAATAATATAAATTAAATACATGAAACAAAAATGAAGGATTTCCTGGTTATCAAACACTATGCTATTAATAGCCAGTTCATCCCAGACAGACCAAAGCAAATTTATCATGGTGATTTCATGGATCAACAAAATGATCAATTATTCAACTAGACATGCATAAATTTTAGATTTATGTTAACAAGAACAGAAAAGACCACAGAGAGAGAGAGAGAGAGGTGGAGGAGACAAAGATAGACAGACATATATATATATCTTTCACAGCTGTACATTTCTGGTGTTAGTGATTGAAATGGGGTTCACTCTTTTGCAAGCTTTTGGACCAAACCCTGGTCCTCATACATCAAATTTACCAGTCTAAGACAGCCTGCAAAGGTAATGGGCACAGCCCAGCCTATTCTGTTAAATTTGTTGAAGTATTTGCTACACATTATCATCATTACCATTACTACCACCATTATTATCATAATCATCATCATTGCCAGTCACTATCATCATTTGTGATAAAATTGAAGAAACTATTCCAAAGAGGAAAATTCTGTGTGACTGTTTACTGTGTTAGAAACAACAGTAATGTCTTCCTCAAATCACACCCTATCATCTTAGAACACAATAAATTATGTAATCTGGCTTATTACTTCACCTAAAAATATGAACATGGCTGAAATATCTTTGGTCAAATGTCTGACTAGGGGTAATCAATCAAGCTAACTGGGGGCTTAACAACAAAGCTGTTATTTTCATAGACAAACTTTCACACACTTTCTGAAAATACACAAATATTTAAAACACTGACAGGCACCACTTTCGGTCAATGTTAATCTACAATACAAACAATAAATTAGATTCTATAATGAATTGTTATTACATCTGAGCCAGGATGTATAAGAGTGGGGGTTTAGCTGATACAACTTTTCAGGGCTTTCGGAAAGGCAAAGAACAGAATACTGGAGCAGAGGGATATCTGATGCCCAACATACTTAAAAAAAAATAAGCCCCACAGTGCCAAGAATTTTGAGAGGAATCCCACCCCTCCACTCCCACCCTGAGTCTGAAAACAAATCTTGTTCAGCCTTGCAAGATCTTCTTCTGAGGTCCTGATCTGAGCTGCCAATCTGTCCATAACAATTTATAAAGAACACTAAGCAATTTACTTCAAATTACCACCCCTATACACAGACAATCTCAACAACAAACTCAAAAGAATACTAAAAATTAGTGACAAGTTAAACAAGCAAGAGCCAATGTTTGCTGCTGCTACAAGCACTAAACCTCTCAGACCCTGTCATTACATATATGGTCAGTTCAAAACACAGTTACAACATCCCAGAATGTCATTCCCAAAATTCCGCAACACCATTCTTAAAACTCTAGCACTGTTACACAATCTAAATTCTTTGGCTAAATGCCTCTCTTAATGTCAAACATTCTTGCATTTAATTTTACATTCATAATTTTATTTGCCTTTTTCCTAAGATAGAAAAATCCTAGCATTTCTAGGTAATATTTCATCCTAAGAGGAAAAAATGACTTCTTAAAAGGAAATTGTAAATAAGGCCTGGGTTAAGATGACACTTCTTAAATTTTCTTTGTGATGTTTGATTGATTTAGCACTGTCAAACTTTCAAAAACAATTTTATGATATGCTTAATCTCTGATGAAATATAACTTCATGAAAACTAAAGAAAAATATTTCGTTTTTGTATTTGGTTTGCAAGATTGTTGATGTGTGCTCTAGCTGACTGATTGATTGATTGGCAGGACAACTAATCAAACAATCAATTAGTTAATTGGTTAAATGGTTAACCAATTGGCAAAAATAAAAATTAAGAAGTTTATTGTTAGCATAATGACCCACCCAAGATACAACAGAAAGAGAAAGATATTAATAAAGAAATATAATAATTTTCATGTAGGTATTTCCTGAAACATAGGTATATTTCAAAGGTTCTGCAAGAATAAGAAACACTGGGAAACACTGCTACTCTACACTGTTAGCCTGCTTGATCAGGATTGATCTAAGATTTATAAACATCTTTTACACAACAGTTTGCTATCAAGCTGAGACCTCCTCCTGTCTCTTGCATTATTAATACAATAATCTCTATTTTTCTGAATGTGCCAACTCAATCATTCATATCTATTCACTGCATTTTCCCTTTCTTTTGTCATCCTGTACTCCAAACCTTACACTAAAATCACTTTTCAGTTCTCCTACTCATGACCACATCTCTCCAGAACTCCATTTCTACCCATATTCCCCCATTAATTCAAAACTTATTGTAATTTAAATTTAACATGCACTAGAGTGTCGTATATATATCTAGAGCACTGTAGACATACTACACATATGTATATCTAGGACAGCAACACTGTCCTAGATATTTTGCTACACACATGTAAACATCCTAGACACCCCGACAAAGTCCATCTGACTGATTAGCAAAGATTCACACAGAAACATTGTACAAGCAATTAACCTTGTCACATGTTGTTTCTTCAACAGCTAT
This sequence comes from Octopus sinensis, assembly GCF_006345805.1. NCBI lineage: Eukaryota > Metazoa > Mollusca > Cephalopoda > Octopoda > Octopodidae > Octopus > Octopus sinensis. Next base: position 143,225,379 of record NC_042997.1, on the reverse strand, counting down.
TACAACAGGTAGGCTGCAAATTGGAAGAACTGTTAAAATGTTGACAAGAATGTTATAGCATTTGTTCTGGCTTTCTGTATTATGAGTTCAAATCCTGTCAGGGTACATTTTGTCTTCCATTCTTTAGGGATCAATAATTAAAATACTAATCCAGGGTGATGGATTGGGAGAGTGGCATTTATTCTGGTTGTTTGCATTATGAGTTCAGATTCCATTCCAGGATTCATATTTCATCAATGGACATATCTCCTCTCATGCATAGACGGAAAATATGAAAGGAGATTACAACAGGCTACAGTACCAGTATCTCTGCAATTAGACAAGCCTCCCACTGACTCAGTACAGTTGTGCCATGAATGTAAGGGTATTGAAGCCCAAGCATTCTGAGAATCAAATTTATAACATTTTCTCTATAATAAGTGCAGACATGACTGTGTTAAGAAGTTTGCTCCTCAACCACATAGTTTTGGGCTCAGTCCCACTGTGTGGCACCTCGAGCAAGTGTCATTTACCTAGGCTGACCAAAACCTTGTAAGTGGATTGGGTAGATGAATGAAAAAAGCCTACTGTATATGTATGTGTGTATATATATATATATATATATATATAAAATACAAAATGGGACAAGAACCCAAAACATTCAGACAGTTAGGTGATACAAAAATGGGACAACAAAACATCCAGATTGACGATACATAGAAAACAAGGACAGGTCATTCGAAGTTTTCTTTCTTCAGTCAGGTACCAGATTCTCTTCGCAATTTCGGCTGATATATATAATTATTTTTAAAAATGGAGAAAAAAAGGACAACAAGAAAAAAAACAACAATGTGGAGACGTGGTACATGCAAAGTGTTAATAAAACACTCAGAGAAGTAAAAAAAAAAAGGGTGTTTTACATTTCGAGCAAAGCTCTTCCTCAGAAAAAGGAGACAGAGGAAAGTCCAAGAGCAAAGGAAGATGGAGAAAAAAAGGAATGGAGTAGACAAAATTCAGGCTACATATGTCTCATAGCTAGTAGAACTTTGGAAGTAGTAAATTATCCAGACGAGGAGTAGACCGCAAGCTACTCTTCAGGCCAAGGATACCTTGATTATATGGAGTTTATATTGTCATTAGGAGATCCTGTGTAAACACATTGGATCTTACCTTTATACACACTCACACACATATGCTTGTGTGTGTGTGTATGTGTGCATGTACACATGTAAGTATAAGTGTGTGTATGATTGTCTCCTTGTCTTGACATCGCATAGTAGTTGTAAATAAATGTTGCTGCCATACAAACAGTTATCATTCACTTACAACATTCTGTAAATACATCTGGTCATAAGGGAAATATCACCTTGGTTAGAAACAGGTGGGGGTTGGTAACAAGAAGGGCATCCAGATGTAAAAAGTCTGCTTCAATAAACATCTGACACATGCAAGCATGGAAATGTGGGTGTTAAAACAATGATCATCATCATTATGTTGCTGAAGTCATTACCAAATTGCCCACAAGGTTTCAACTTTTTTCCCCAACACTATCCCTAACCTTAACCCTAAAACACTAACCCTAACCGTAACTACAGAAATGTTTTGAAATTTTTGTCAGAATCGTAATGTCCATAATTTTCCGCATATATATATAAAACAAAATTCTTAAAAAAAATTTTACAAAAATTTTGGGAATTTTTTTTTTTTTTCAGAATCATAATCTCCGTATTTTTCCACATATTTTGAAAAAAAAAAAAAAATGAAAAAAGTAAAAAATGGTGGGTGGTAATTTTAAAATGCCGATTTTTGCCAATTTTTTTTGCAGATTAGTGTTCCCCGTAGCCGAAAGGCGGAGTTTATGCCGAAAATAAAAATGTAAAAAAAAGGGTGGTTTTGAGGGGGGAAGGGCGGAAGTCTTACCCAGATTGGGGCGATCTTTCGTCTCTAGTAGACCTTTCCGTCGATTTCCGTAAAAAATTTTTTTTTTTTTTACATATGGGCTTGCGGAAACTTTTGAAGTAATATACATACATATACACATACACCGAGTAAAAAATTTCAGTTATCTCTTTCTTTCACACATTACTCTGTCTCTTCACACACACTAACAGAAGCACTTCACTTACACAACATACTGTCTGTCTCCCACACCCCATCAAACACACACATGTCCATCAATGCTCCCATGCACTGTAACTTCAAAAGAACTTCCCTCGTCATACAATCGCTTTCTCTTAGTCTCTTTCGCTCTCATTACTTCAAAAGTTCCCGCAAGCCCATATGTAAAAAAAAAAATTTTTTTACGGAAATCGACGGAAAGGTCTACTAGAGACGAAAGATTGCCCAGATTCGTTTTCTCCGTAGCCGAAAACGGGGTTTTGTGTAGAAAAAAAAATTAAATTTAAAAAGGTGTGTTGGGGGGGGTACAAAAGGAAGTCTTGCCTTTAAAAGTTTGTAAACCAGTTGAATTTTATTAAACATGACATCCGCCTCCTTTTCATCCTTTTTGAGTCTCACAACCGCGATCCCTGTGAGAGAAACTGTCCAAGTATAAATAACATTTACTAAGAAGAAAAAATGTGGAGAATTATTTTCATTGTTTAAAAACAAAACAAATTTTAAAATACAACATTGAAAGAAAAATAAAACATGAAAACCTACAAATGTGAAATTTAAATACGGAAAAGAAACATTTCAGAACAAACAGGATGTACAGTAACCATAGCGACGCTACTCTGCGGAACGCACTATTATTAGTTCTGCCATGGGAACAATATGTGTAAGTATGTGTGTGAGAGAGAGAGAGAGAGAGAGTGTGTGTGCAAAACTTTAATCAACAGATAAACGCACACAAACGAAGATGGAAGCGTGTGTGCAAAACAAACGCACACAAAATCGGAAACGTGGACTACGTGCATGCATGTGTGTGTGTATGCTGAAAAGTATCCTGAGAATCTGTAATAGCGTGAGTGATAATACACTAACTGGAAATCGAAACCGGATCGCATTTATTTCTAAGGATGTACACACACTTGTACAAATATATATATACATTATGAATATTAAAATAATAAAACAGTTCACACACACATAGACAGGGTTTGCGTGTGTAAACATAGTTACAAGCCAGTCAGTATACCGAAGGCCCTCGATACTGATAAACGCACACACACATACAGAGAAAAGGTTGACAGTGACTTCGAAATCTCGGTTTACTGTCATCAAACAGTCTAATGACATCTAGTAACCCCAAACTGCAAATTTACTATAAAACCTTGTCTTGTAAAAATTAATAAATATATACTGTAAGTGGCAAGCTGGCAAAAACTTTGGAGCTTCAAAAAATAAGTCTCGTATTTGTTCCGACTATATTCTGAGTTCAAATACTTTCTTTCCTCTGGGATCGATAAAATAAAGTACCAGTCAAGTACTGGCGACGATAAAATCGAATACCCACTTCTCCAAAATTTCAGGTCCTTTGCTTATTATTAGAAACCACAGCAACTCTTGACACAAATATATATATATATATACCAATGAAAATTATGTAGAGTTTATCCTCGACCTCTGGTTGCTTTTTATTTATTAATTCTTAATAATTACTTGTGTGTGTGTGCGTCTTCGCAAAATTTCAAAGATTTTAAGAGGTCAGTCAACAGGACAGGTTAACGAAAGCGACCCCAACACGTGTATTTTTAAAATAAAAGAATATAAATATCAGCTTTATAGGTGTGTGTGTTATGCCGGCTGACGGACTATTTTAACTTTGGCATTTTCGAATTTTTTCATCTTTTTTTTTTCGGGTTTTTCCCTGACAGTTTCATGGAGTTTTACCTCGTGGAAATACACGCTTAGCGGCATTTCGTCTGTCTTTGCGATCTGAGTTCAAATTCTGATGAGATTCACTTTGTCTTTCATCCTTTCGGAGTCGATGAAATATGTACCAGTCATGTACTGAAGACGATGTAATCGATTATCCCTCTCCCTTAAAATTTCAGCCTTTGTACCAATAGTAGAAAGGATTATTATTATTATTCGAAGTCACGGACATCTTGTTCCTCCACTGATATCGTTCCCTGTAAAACTTTCTATAAGTTAATTATTAAAATTTTTTACGCACTCGAAATTTTGATATCCAAGAGGATATCAAAATTATTGAGGTTTGTTTCTTAAAGCGAAACCTTTAACGTCATTACTTTGAATACGAAACACATTTTTATGAGTGCAGAGGTTCAAAGCTTAAACCCTCGTGGTAGCTAATAATATGCTGTAAATTTCTTTTATCTAGATAACAATGTCGTTTTTATATTTACTACTGAAAAGAAAAATACACATGTTGGGATCGCTCTCGCCAAACTTGTCTTGAATTAAAATGTTTGCGAAGATGCTCTCACACACGTGTATAAAAAAACTGCTGTAGTTAATAAATTAAATATTAACTAGTCTGAGGAGAACAACTGATGGGTTATGTCAGCAAAAAGAAAATTAAATGTTTTATTAAAGTATTTCTTCATTACGTAATTTTCTCTATGACTATAAAACATTATTAATCAAAAACTATGGATCATAAGATCGAATGACATCTGTGGGGTTAGATAAGCATGTGGCAACAAGAAATTTACCAGTTAATGACTATTCTTACAACTATGCCCAACAACAAATGATAGCGAGAGTGACTTATGATCGAGAGGGTGAGAGAACACGTGGAGACGAAAATGAAAGCCGACAATGTGACTATAACTGCATTATTATCAACCAACGCAACGTTGTTTTTTTTTATCGTCTTGAAATAATTTATCATTTCCAGTTCCTTTGTGGGACGTTCGACTTTTATTCTCAGGCTATTTCTTATGATCTCAACTAATTAGTTACAAGTTCAGCTTAGACATAATTAAAGTGCTTCACTCAGGCCGCTAACGTCCTTGAAAAAGAAAGGCATGCATATCTTACCACGTTTATCTACCTCGTGTGGCCTCTAAATTTGTGTGTGTGTGTGTGTGTAGTAGTTTTTTTTAATCGGCAGAAGTTACAAAATGATTCAGGGACTTAAACCTAAATAAATTTGTATATATTTGATATAATAAACAGTCATATATATACTTGTGTACACATACATACACAAATATGTACAATATAATACATACATACGTACACACACACACACACATATACGAATGTTCATTTACATGTGCATTTGCGGCTTGTTTATAGTTGCACTTCTCCGAAAATTACTGAGATACAAATGACAGCTTAACGTATTCTCTGTCAATAAACTGTTGGGTGGGCTTGCCCCTTCGAAGACGTGTAGAATATGAGACCCCCCCCCCTTGCCTGAAGAAAAAAAAACATGTAACGGTTAAAGACAGGA
>NC_042997.1:143215032-143217532 GCF_006345805.1 Octopus sinensis | reverse complement strand
ATGCGGGCAAGTTATTTTTTTTTTAACCGTGAATAGATTTAACGTCAATGGCGAGAAAGGGAAAGAAAGAAATTAATAGAAAATCAAGAGTAGAGAAATATAGTGCGATAGATGAGTGGAAATAAAGCTTTAAAGGCGTGTAAATAGATATATGTACTGGAAATGAAATGTAAGCTGACAGTCAAAAGTTGAATTTTATAGATTGGTAGAAACTACTTATAGGAAATAAGGTATGTTTTTGCTTATGTTTGCAACGATAAACATGTTCTTTAAATGTGTTTACAGGAGAATTCTCCGAGAACAGAATGAGATACTGTTCTTCGGCACAGAGCGGGCAAAAGGATTTCCCTTTGTTACATGGAAAGGATCTAGATAGAATATTCCATTCCAAACCCAATTGGTACACATACATACATACATACATACATACATACATACATACATACATACATACATACATTCGTACGTACGTACATATCGAAACTGCTGAGAAAATTTGGAACTCGACTGAAGACAGAAAGCTCCAAATGACCCATCCTTGTTTTTTCCTTTTCTTTTTTTGTATCGTCTAACTGTCCGGATGTTTGTTATTGCCTGTTACGTTCTTGTTCCATTTTTTAATTTTTTTTTATATATACATATAGCGACATATGTATACTTTTGGTCTCTTATATATATATATATATATATATATATATATACTGTATGACTCTCTTATTCTTTCTTTTAGCCCCTTCACACTTCATTCTTTCCACTTTTCATTTTTTCGCTCCCACTCTCTCACATTTCTTGGCCTTCCCTTCATTCTCATCTTCCCTCCTCTTTTACCTCAATCTGTCCCTTTTCTTTTTTCTTTCTTTCTCGTTCCTCCCTAATTATTCTATCCATCTGCCCCTACCTCTCTCCTCTCCTTCCACGTGACTGGTGTCCCACCAAGCTTGACCTTTCTTTCTCGGTTCGTCTACCATCCATGCAATGTCAATATTCCTTCCCATGACTTTCATCTCTTATGTCCCTGCCGTAATGCTTCACTTCCACACACGCCAGCTGCATTTAATTCGTCCTTAGTCAAAAGACACCTGTTGTTTGCATTCGTCTTTGTGTACCATTTCTTTGTTTATTTTTTCGTCCTCATTTTCGTATACATTGGCTTGCTTTCTTCCAAGGAATCTATTGCTCTTAGCTAACATTTCTTGGGGCCAGCTAGATTGGAGCAGTTTCGAGTGTAACTGGACAAAAGTGCTGAGAAAATTAGGAACTCGACTGAAGATAGAAAACTCCGAATGACCCGTCCTTGTTTTTCCTGTCCCTTTTTATATCATCTGTCCGGATGTCTTGTTGCCGCCTGTTACGTTCTTGTTCCAGTTTTTGTTTTCTTTATATATATACCGGAGTAAGCACATAAATGTGAAACAAGGTGGAAAAAAGAGTACTCAAATACCAGAGGTAGAGTAATATGCTTTATTTAAAAGCAGCAGAAATATAACAAAATCTGTTACTCAGAGTTTCACGTTCCCGTTCGTCGGTCAGTTTTGTTAAAATGAAACAGAAATAACGATATAATCAAAACTAGTTGAAGGATACACCTTCAAAATAGGATTTGTTTCATTGGTCGTTTCAATTAACGGTCTTAAGCATGCAATGAACAAAATAAATGAATTCAATATAAATTCATCCTATTGTAAAATCGAAGAAAACCTTAAATCGAAGAGTAGATTCAAAATACATATTGTAACTAATTATATACGAAAGTATAAGTCAATACATTAAAATTAAATTTAAATTTTCACGTTACCCATACTAGTCCATGTATAATATACATATATACATCAAAATACACAGATATATGCACATAGTTACATACATATACATACACACATATACACATATGGACGCGCATAAAAATCTCTTGGTATATACATATACAAGTTAGTTATAACAGACAAGAGAGATAGGAAGTATATCTTAAACATAGGGAGGGGGAAGAAAAAGAAAAGAAGAACCCTATATGTAATAGATAGCAAAAGAAAGAGATAAGAAAGGTTGGGGCGAAGAGGGACGCATTAAGGACGCTATCAAAGTAACGAATAGGGAGAGAAAGGATACTTTGCGTAAGGAAAGAAAAAGAAAGAGAGATAGATGACGGAATATGTGTAACGAACGTACACAAAATAAAATTACATATATATATATATATGTGTGTGTGTGTGTATATATACACACACACACATAAATGCATATATACGATCACGTATATAAACATGGAAATATGCACGTAAATACATATTCACACAAATATAAGTGTATACAAGCATACATATACATCCATGTACGTATGTGTACAAGTATAAACATACACGCTTACTTACACATATACATAGACGCAAGCATACCAATACATATGTATGCCTACAATACAGACATCCACAAAAATATATCTAGGTCCTAACGTATATATGCAAACAACTTTTTAAAAACTGCTGAGTGTATAGTAATAAAA